>NC_080546.1:90211256-90351256 GCF_028640845.1 Ahaetulla prasina
AGAGAGAGAGAGCAACATGAGAGAAATCAACTACCCTTTATCAACGAAAAGGGATTATATAATCCCTTGCTTGCCAATTTGGATTTTAATGCACCCGCTGAAATCTGCAACCAGCAGCCAGCCATTTTTATTTTACTTTAAAATAAGTGTCACACAATTGCCCAAGTATGCCATTACTTTCTGAATTATTCATTGAGCGGACCCTATTTAAATAATTTATTTATGGATTTTTTCCCTCCCCCCGTAAATTCTGAGGATCATCTTTAACGTACATCATGTCAGGAGTATCTCATTTCCTGCCTGTATTCAAAGAATTACTATTAATATTTCAGAACATTAGAGCATTAAACTGCTAGAGCAAAGGCTCCAAAACAGCAGGCAGGATCTGAATTCTCGCCTCAACAGCGAAGGCTTTTTCGTCCTTCTAATGGAGGAATATATGGGGCTGGAGGGCGAAGGAGGGAGCAGAGCGACCAAAAATAATTGATAAAATATGTCTTCCCCCCACCCTAATGGGACAATTTTTGGAGGAGTCCTTCAGGAGGGGAGCAAGAAGGTCCTTTCAGGAGAGAAAGAAGCACAGTCTTCTCATTAGGAATACTTCTAAGGTTGCACAACGGATGGCTAATGGTGTACCAAGTGGAGACAGTTTCCTCCTTTCAATTCCTGAGAGTCCATCTCAGGGAAGACCTCACCTGGAAAATCAACACGATCCAGGTGGCCAGGAAGGCCCGACAGAGACTCCTCTCCCTCAGCGCCTTGTGAAAAAACAAAGTGGAACAACAACTGATGAACCTCCTTTTAAAAGGTAAAGGTTCCCTTCGCGCATACGTGCTAGCCGTTCCTGACTCTAGGAGGCGGTGCTCATCTCCGTTTCAAAGCCGAAGAGCCAGCGCTGTCCGAAGACGTCTCCGTGGTCATGTGGCTGGCATGACTCAACGCCAAAGGCACACAGAACGCTGTTCCCTTCCCACCAAAGGCGATCCCTGTTTTTCCAACTTGCATTTTTTAAGTGCTTTCGAACTGCTAGGTTGGCAGAAGCTGGGACAAGTAACGGAAGCTCACCCCATTACACGGCACTAGGGATTTGAACCGCTGAACAGCCGACCTTTCGATCAACAAGCTCAGCACCTTAGCCGCTGAGCTACCGTGTCCATTTTACCAGTCTACAATAGTCCAGCTGGCTTTCATGCCTAAAGTGGGACTAGAACTCACAGTTTCCTGGTGATTGGCCTCAAATCTGGCTTTCATATTTAAGGTGGGATTAGAACTCACCGTCTCCAGGTGATTGGCCCAAATCACCCAGACGGCTTTCATGCCTAAAAACGAGACTAGAACTCACCATCTCCTGGGCATTGGCCCCAAATTACCCAGTTGGCTTTCATGCCTAAAACAAGACTAGAACTCACCGTCTCCTGGGGATTGGGCCGAAGTCACCCAGCTAGCTTTCATGCCTAATAGAATAGAATAGAATAGAATTTTTTTATTGGCCAAGTGTGATTGGACACACAAGGAATTTGTCTTGGTGCATATGCTCTCAGTATACATAAAAGAAAAGATACGTTCATCAAGGTACAACATTTACAACACAAATGATGGTCAATATATCAATATAAATTGTAAGGATTGCCAGCAACAAAGTTACAGTCATACAGTCATAAGTGGAAAGAGATTGGTGATGGGAACTATGAGAAGATTAATAGTAGTGCAGATTTAGTAAATAGTTTGACAGTGTTGAGGGAATTATTTGTTTAGCAGAGTGATGGCGTTTGGGAAAAAACTGTTCTTGTGTCTAGTTGTTCTGGTGTGCAGTGCCTATAGCGTCGTTTTGAGGGTAGGAGTTGAAACAGTTTATGTCCTGGATGTGAGGGATCTGTAAATATTTTCACGGCCCTCTTCTTGATTCGTGCAGTATACAGGTCCTCAATGGAAAGCAGATTGGTAGCCATTATTTTTTCTGCAGTTCTAAGATGCCCTTGTACTATTGAAGAGGGAGGGAAGGAGGGAGGGAGGAGGAGGAGGAGGAAATAGGAAGGATAAGTAAGGAGGAGGAAGAGAACTGCGGGTTCTTGGTGCTTTCTGAGTTTGGTGATTTCCTCGTAGACCTTTTATCATCCAGACGAGGTCAATGCTGATCAGTGCAACGGCACTTTTGAAGTTACCTAGTTTGGGTAATGAAACATCTGCAAGAAAACAGCCAGGCTCAGAGACTACCAAGGGCCTCTCCTAGGGCTCTTGGAAGCGCCTGTAAATTGTGAAGACAAGGACCCTCCTCAAAGACATAACAATAGTAAGAGACAAAAGATTAAAGGTCCATCACTTTCCCTCAGCAAAGGAAGGTCAGGAAGAAGAAGAAAAAGAGTTGTAAAAGAAGAGTGAGGGAACCGCGCCATGAATGTTTCAGACTGCAAGTTCATTGCCCAGTTAAGTTGTCTATTTTGATTTATTCGTCAAACATGTAGAGAGCTAGTGTGCCATTTGAAGCAAACCCTCAGCTGAAAATGAAAGTCAGTGAATTGGTTGGGCTAAAATACTTTTAAGAAGATTATCCTGCTAATTCTCTTTCTTCTTATTATTAAACAGCTTCTTTCTGGAAGGAAATTATGATTAATTTAGATATGAGGGTCTTAATTAAATTAAAAGCGTTTGATTACCATACATAATCCCTTCTCATTGATAAAGGGTAGTTGATTTCTCTCATGTTGCACTCTCCCTCTCTTTCTCTTTCTCTCTCCCTCTCCCTCTGTCTCTCTCTCTCTGTCTCTCTCTTTTCTCTCTCTGTCTCTCTGTCACACTCTTTCTCTCTTTCTCTCTCTCTCCCCCTCTGTCTCTGTCTCTCTCAGTCTCAGTCTCTCTGTCTGTCTCTGTCTGTCTGTCTCTTTTCTCTCTCTCTCTTTCACACACTCTCTCTCTTCTCTCTCTCTCTTTCTTCTCTCTCTGTCTCTCTGTCTCTCTGTCTCTCTCTGTGTCTGTCTTTCTGTGTCTCACTTTCTGTCTCTCTTCTCTCTCTTTCTTTTTCTTTCACAGTCTCTTTCTCTTTTCTCTCTCTCTCTCTTTTCTCTCTCTCTCTCCCTCTGTCTCTCTGTCTCTCTCTGTCTGTCTTTCTGTGTCTCACTCTTTCTGTCTCTCTTCTCTCTCTTTCTTTTTCTTTCACACTCTCTCTCTTCTTTCTCTCTCTCTCTCTCTCTCTCTCCCCCTCTGTCTCTCTCCATCTCTCTTTCTTTCACACTTTCTCTTTCTCTGTTTCTCTCTCTCTCCTCTCTGTCTCTCTTTCTCTCTTTTTAATCTTCTCCTACCCCAGATGGTTCCAATTATAAAGTAACTACTGAAGATATTCTAGATTTAGAAATAATTCTTGGCAGAACGTACACTTGCCTGAAATGGTATAGGGTCCCCTACTTGAGCGTAGGATCCTTTCCAGCTCTAGTCTAGATTGATTGAATCTAGACTGATTGATTGATTGATTGAAATTGTCAGCCATGTTTATTAAAGCCTTAACCTTTATGTTTTATAATATTATTATATTCCACAGTATATGTTGTTACTTAGATTATTATACATTAGCGCTGGCTCTTCAGTTTG
This sequence comes from Ahaetulla prasina, assembly GCF_028640845.1. Lineage (NCBI taxonomy): Eukaryota > Metazoa > Chordata > Lepidosauria > Squamata > Colubridae > Ahaetulla > Ahaetulla prasina. The sequence goes on from NC_080546.1 coordinate 90,214,839, forward strand.
CAGCATAAGGGACGTGGTAGCTCAGGGGCTAGGATGTTGAGCTTGTCGATTGAAAGGTCGGCAGCTCAGCGGTTCGAATCCCTAGTGCTGCCCTGCAGCGGGGTGAGCTCCCATGACTTGTCCCAGCTTCTGCCAACCTAGCAGTTTCGAAAGCACGTAAAAATGCAAGTAGAAAAAATAGGGACCACCTTTGGTGGGAAGGGAGGAACGTTCTGTGCTCCTTTGGCGTTGAGTCATGCCGGCCACATGACCACGGAGACGTCTTCGGACAGGGCTGGCTCTTCGGCTTTGAAACGGAGATGAGCACCATCCCCTAGAGTCGGGAATGACAAGCACGTATGTGAGAGGGAACCTTGACCTTTACCTTATGAGGGCGCTACTATTCCTTTTTTAAAAAAGTTTTTTATTTTATTTCCCATAAACATATTGTAAATTATCTATATCTATATCTATATCTATATTTATATTTATTTATTTATTTATTTATTATTCATATTTATATACCGCCCTATCTCCCGAAGGACTCAGGGCGGTTCACAGGCACATAAAACATTTATATACAAAATTAAGATAATCATTAAAAAACTTATTCTAATGCCTAATTATTAAAAAAATATAAATATAAGTATTAAAACCAATTTAAAACCCCTATAAATTTAAAATCTAAGCCAGTCCTGCACAGATGAATAAATGTGTCTTGAATAAATCTATAAATCTATCTATAAATAAATAAATATTATTTATTTATAAATAAATCTATCCATCTATCTATCTATCTATCTATCTATCTATCTATCTATCTATCTATCTATCTATCTATCTATCTATCTATATTTATTTTCAGGGCTGTTCTTCTACCATTTCTTCTCACTTGTTTTACAACAATCCTTCTTTTCCTTTTTCTCTCTTTCCCGTCCCTCCTTTCTTCTATCCTTTTCTACTTTCTTCTTTCCTCCTCTTCCTTCCTCTTCTCTACTTCCCTTTCCTTTCCCCACTCCTCCCTTCTTCCATCCTTTTTAACCCTGCTCTCCTCCTTTTTCCTTTCTACCTTTCTTCCTTTCCTTTTCCCTTCCTTCTGTTCCTCTCTCTCCTTCTCCCCTCCTATCTTGCCCTCGATTCCTACTTTCCATTCTCTCTCCCTTCGTGAGTTTGATTCTACGGCCCTGTTTATGCAGCCGAGGAACCTTCCTTGCACGAGTAGACGCCTCTTCCATTTTTCACAAGCCACTAGCAACCGAACCACACGAACGACTATCCTAGAATGTTTTGAATTCAAAACATTTATTTTAAAGGAAAAAAACAAACAAACTGCCAGGAAGGTTAGAAGCTGGTTTGCTTTATTGCTATGGCTGATTTTTTTTTTTGTCTTTTTTTTTTCGTGGCACGTTCCCAGCTGTGATGTTGCTACTCTTGGCAGATTTCCTTGGCATGATGCTTTTCCATTTCACTCCCAATACCCCAAGTACATTTTATTGGATTCCCGTCATTGACTGGCAGGTTGCTGATAACTGCTGTTTACCATCTGGTTAGCAATCCATGGCTGATGGAACGCGTCGGATCCAGGGATCTTTGTTTTCGTTCTGGCCATTAAGCATCATTTTTTTTTATAGCGTCAAGAGGTTTTGTGGGTGTTTTTTGCTTTTGCGGCTCATTTAAAAAAAAAAAGAAAGAAAGAAAGAAATCAAATATCTGTAGGTAGCGCCGTGCTAGCTCTTGTGAAACTTACAGCCTGCTGTCTTCTGCGGAGTTTATGGAATAATTTGTAATGTCACCGCATCCCGTTAAAAAAAAAGGATGGAGACGTAGTCCATCGTTTTAAAAGGATGAGTGACATCAAAAGAGGAGAGAAATAGAAAAAGCTTGAAGAAATCAAGAGGTTTTCAGAAGTAGTTAATAGGTAGGTGTCAGGGTTCCAAGGAAATCAAACTCCGAGGCTTGTAATTCCTCCAAGCTAACTTTTATTAGTGATGTCATATTGGCACATCGGTGGAAAACCCGAATCTGAGATCTTCCGGGTTTTCCTCACCCAAAAGAAAGTTCAAGACCTTGCCCACTTCTCCTAAGTGTCCACCAATGCTCCAATCAGTTCCTTCATAGAATAGAATAGAATAGAATAGAATTTTTTATTGGCCAAGTGTGATTGGAGACACAAGGAATTTGTCTTGGTGCATAGGCTCTCAGTGTACATAAAAGAAAAGATACGTTCATCAAGGTACAACATTTACAACACAATTGATGGTCAATATATCAATATAAATCATAAAGATTGCCAGCAACAAGTTATAGTCATACAGTCATAAGTGGAAAGAGATTGGTGATGGGAACTATGAAACTATTAATAGTAGTGCAGATTCAGTAAATAGTCTGACAGTGTTGAGGGAATTATTTGTTTAGCAGAGTGATGGCCTTCGGGAAAAAACTGTTCTTGTGTCTAGTTGTTCTGGTGTGCAGTGCTCTATAGCGTCGTTTTGAGGGTAGGAGTTGAAACAATTTATGTCCTGGATGAAACTCTTGCATCAACCAGAAAGCCAAAACAGGGGCGAATGTACTGCGCGAGGCCTCCGTGCCATGTTTTGGCCTTGGAAAGCCCTCTGCACCGATAGAATAGAATAGAATGGAATAGAATAGAATAGAATAGAATAGAATAGAATAGAATAGAATAGAATAGAATAGAATAGCATAGCATAGATTTTTGATCGGCCAAGTGTGATTGGACACACAAGGAATTTGTCTTGGTGCATATGCTCTCAGTGTACATAAAAGAAAAGATACGTTCATCAAGGTACAACATTTACAACACAATTGATGGTCAATATATCAATATAAATCATAAGGATTGCCAGCAACAAGTTACAGTCATACAGTCATAAGTGGAAAGAGATTGGTAATGGGAACTATGAAACGATTAATAGTAGTGCAGATTCAGTAAATAGTTGCTTCAACTATTCATGTGCAGATTCATGTGCAGAAGACAACCTCCACATTCTTCTGTGCACAGCTGTCAGACGTCATGGCCTTGCACTCCTCTGCGAAGTTTTGTTATGGCTAATTCTACTCATGCCATCCCCCTCTCCCAACTTCCCATTGTGGGATTGTGGCAGGCCTGGATCCTGAAGGCACCAATATAATACGGCTTCCAGGCCTGACAGTAGGATTGTTTGGAGAAAATGTCCAGGGCAGTACAACTATAAAAATTATCTTGCTCATCACCACCTACCGTGTTTCCCCGAAAATAAGACCTACGCTGAAAATAAGCCCCAGCTGTGGTTTTTGCATGTGTGCCCAATATAAGCCCTACTCCTAAAATAAGCCCGTGTTAAGCCCCACCCATGTCTGGCTGTATGAGGTGGGGCGAGGCACAGGTGTAAAAATCAAGTTAGGGAAATGTGGCCTGTCGGCCGTTGGCCCCTCCAACAGCCGAATCAGAGGAGAAGGAGGTTTGGGAGTCAGGGTCCACATCCGAGGGGGAAGAGGAAATGGAGGTGGCAGAGAGAGACAGAGAGAGGTGGAGTCTTAGCTGTCCATCAGCCCTCAGATGGAGACTCAACAGCCCCCAGGTCTGGAGGTGGCTGATGAGGAAGGGAAGGAATAGCTGGGTCCAGTGCCTGACATGCGGAAGTGCAGAAGGCAGAGGAGAGGAGAGCAGTGGAAATCTATGGGCCGGTCCTTGGGAAGGAAGAGCCACTTCTGCTAGCAAAGCACCACCCTAACTCTGAGAATAAAACACAGGAGTCAGAGATGAATAGATGTGGCAGACAACTATTCATTTTCCGGTCAGACAGACTTATTAGCCTGCGATGAGAGAGGAACTTTTTGCCGAGCTGCCGGCACTCCTAATAAAGGAATTGAGGCCAAGCTCTTGGCATGCCCTGGCTTCCACCTGCCCTGCCAGGAGGGCAAAGAGCCCCCATGAGATGCCGCAGCCAAGAAGTGTCCCAGCAGGCAGGGCGGGTGGAGGCAGGGGCATGCCGAGAGTTTGGTCCATTGCAGCCACGGGCAAACAGACAGTGGGACGGAGAGGGCAGGGTGAGTGGTAGCTGCACTCTCACTCCCATTGGCTCCCATGCTCGCTGCCTCCTGGACTTAAGAAAAAATAAGACTTAAGAACTTCTTTGTATGGAAAAGGGGGAATTACAATTAAAATCCAGAAAAAAGATGGGGGAAGAAGGAAAAAATTATACATGGTTCCAATATGGACAATTACAAGCTAGATGGAAACTAGATCAAAAAATAGGTGTTAAGCAAACTGAGGATAACTTGTTAAAACAAATGAGAGATCAAGGTCAACAGCATATTAAGAGGTTGTATAATGTATTAGTAGAAATAGACTCAGAGACTGAACTGGTTAAGGATTGTATGATTAAGTGGGCACAAAATTTTCAGCAACCGATAATGTTGGAAACTTGGGAAAGAATTTGGGTGAGGAATGTTAAATTTACACAAGCGCAAAATATGAGAGAAAATTTTTATAAGATGTTTTATAGATGGCATTTAGACCCCAAAAATTGTCATGTATGTATCCTAATGTACAGGCTGTACATTGTACATGTAATGTTGGAGATGCGATTGTGAAGATGCCACTTATTACCATATATTGTAAAATATATTGTAAAAAAGTTAAAGCATTTTGGATTAAAGTATGGTGGATCATGCAGAATATTTTGAAAAAGAAGATTAAGTTCACCCCGCAGTTCTTTTTATTAGGAATAATTATGGATTGTACAGCTATAGAGACTAAATTGATTTTGAACTTAATAACAGCCGCAAGACTTTTGATTGCTCAATATTGGAAGAAAGAAGAATTACCTACAATTGAAGAATGGACACTTAAAGTATCAAATCTGGCAGAAATGGCAAAAATCTCTGCTTACTTGAAAGACTATACACAAGAAAAATATATTTTAGAATGGAAAATGTGGATTGATTATATTCAAAATAAGTATCAGATAAAAAAATATCGAATAGCATATGAGTAAATTTAGGAAATATTTTGTATTAGATATATTTTTGAAGGAGAGGGGAATTGAGAGTGTGATTATGTGTGGAGTGACTAGAGATTATAATTTAGGAATTATTTTGGATTATGATTGTTAGTTTTGATACCCTGCATTTTGTTCTAGGAAGTCGGGGTGGAGGGTGGGGGTAAGGGGAGGGAATTGGGGGTTGAGGGTAGAGATGGAGTGATGGTTAATGTACAGGGATTATTGAAGATGTATAAATATAATTAATGTAGGGTCGGGTCTGCCCAGTTACCATTTTAGAACGGTGGGGAGGGAGAAAAGAGAGAGTAGGAGGTAGGAAAGAGGAGAAGAGGAAGGAAGAGGGGTAGAAGAGGGAGAGGAGTGTAGGGAGGAGAGGATGTAGATAAGAGAAGGAGAGGAAGGTTTGGAAAGTAAAAGAAGGTAGAAGAGGGAAGAGTGTTAAAAAGGGGGGTGGTGACTGGGCAAGCCCGACTAATTGTATATAACTGTACATTGGATGAATTATTTGATATGATTGTAAAAATAAAACTTTTTTATAAAAAAAATAAGAAAAAAAGAAAAAATAAGACCTCCCTGAAAATAAACCCGAGTGCTTATTTTCAAGCCCAAAAGAAAATAAGAGCAGGTCTTATTTTAGGGGAAACACAGTACATTAAGTTGGATGGTAGAGAATCCATCAGCTATGAAAACCAGGACTTCCAAATTATTTACAGAAATATAGAGGGTTGAAACCAAATTCTTAACCTATCGTGGGATGGCATGTTTTTTCTGCTCCCATTTCTGAACAGCTCTCTAATGCGGAGTACCTTTTAACGGTACTGTCGTGTCCCCCTCCCCCTCCGACGACCGGCTCTAGGAAGTCCGTATCAAGCGTGACAACGAAGCCTCTGCAGCTTTGCCAAATTCCTTTCAGATTTCTCAGGGCAGGCAGGAGTCCAAGTTGTGACTTCAGCAAACTAGAGGAGACTTTGCTTGACTCAAAGTTGGAATGCCAAAAGCAGGTCTTTTATATAGGCTGTGGGGTGTGGCTCCATGACTCAGCATTTATCCAGGCCTGCCCCTCTCTTCCTTCTGCTGCCGTCACCTCTCAGATCTTCGGAAGCGAGGATCCTCCTACTGTGCATTCTCTTCAGCTGGATCTGCTGTCAGTAATTCCAGCACATGGCTGGCTCCCTGCTCACACGCTGTAGGAGTGAGGTTTGTTTGTTCATTCCTGACATCCTGTCCGGGCATGGGGCCAGGGCCGGGGGCTGGAGGCATGACAGGCTGTTCATCTTCATTATCAGACTCCGAATCTGATAGCAGGCCCAGGAGGAGACGGGAGGGGCCCAGCTGAGGAGAGGAGGGAGGACGAGGCACAACAGGTACACCGTGTCATTTTGCAGTTTCAGTGCCTGCTGTTTAATGCATTCCTTCCTCACCCTCCTTCTGGATGGCAGTTCCATCTGAATCGTAAAACACGTGGTGCTCCAAAAATTCTGCCCGGTGTACACAACTGTCCTCGTAGATAGTAAATCACTCAATACATTCAATGCATACATTCAATTTTGCCATTACTAAGATTGTTGGACGAGCAGGCACAAAAACAGCCAGGGAAATAATTGAAGCCTGGGAAACGGGGCCTTTCGTCAGTCAACAGGAGTGCTGATTAATCAGCTAAATGTTGGAAATGTCACCAGTTACCAGGATCATATTATCATATGTGGTGGACATACCCAGAAGCTAAAAATTATTGGAATAAAATAAAGGGTTGGTTAGAAGAAATGACCCAACAACATATTGACTTAAAACCGGAGCTGTTCTTATTGGGAGAAAATTAGTAAAGAAAATATTTATTTGATTATACATGTAATAACAGCAGCAAGAATTGTTTTTGCACAAAACTGGAAAGCAGAGAAAATACCCCTTGGAAGGAGAAATTATTAAAAAAAAATTGTGCAGAAATGAATAGATTAACTATGATGATTAAAGAAAGAGAGGATTCAGAATATATAGCTAGCTCCCATGTAACACCTCTCCTGCGCAGACTGCACTGGCTTCCTGTTGCCTTTCGGGTGCATTTCAAGGTTTTGGTTACCACCTTTAAAGTGCTCCATGGCTTGGGGCCTGGGTACTTACGGGACCGCCTGCTGTTACCTTATGCCTCCCACCGACCCATACGCTCACACAGAGAGGGTCTTCTCAGGGTGCCGTCCGCCAGGCAATGTCGGCTGGCGGCCCCCAGGGGAAGATCCTTCTCTGTGGGGGCTCCTACTCCTTGGAATGAACTTCCCCCTGGTTTGCGTCAACTACCTGACCTTCGGACCTTTCGCCGCGAACTGAAAACATATTTGTTTGTTCGCGCGGGGCTTTCTTAAATTGTCTAGATTTCAAATTTTAAATTTTATTTAAGTCTTAAATTGGGGTTTTTAGATTTTTAACCATTTTAATTTCGGCCACACTGTATAATAAGTTTTTTAATTTACTTTTAATTGTACATTGTTTCTTTTTACCTTGGCTGTACACCGCCCTGAGTCCTTCGGGAGAAGGGCGGTTTATAAATCTAATAAATAAATAAATAAAAATATATGGGACCAATTTTACCATTGGCTAGAGAAAAGATATAGATAAGCAATGGATAGTTATGCAAGAAAATGCTGTAATTAGAATATTGTATGTGTAAAAAAATGGTAGTAGATTAAACTGAAGTGAAGGCAGAATAAACAACAAAAAGATGGAGCCATGAAGAAAACACCAAGATGTCACACGGAAGGAATGACTGATGTACTAAATATTTTATTACATTATAAAATAAATTTTTTTAATATATATATATAAAAAGGAGTGCTGATTTATCACCAGCTTATCAAATACTTAGAAGGGGAGGGCTTGGTAGCACAAGGAAACAACAGCAGCAACTTAATAGCTAGCCATCAACACCCCAATCAACAACTAAAGAACCACGTACAACAGGTAAGGTTCCCCTTGCACATACGTGCTAGTCATTCCTGACTCTAGGGGGCGGTGCTCATCTCTGTTTCAAAGCCGAAGAGCCAGCGCTGTCCAAAGACGTCTCCGTGGCCATGTGAATCCGGTATGACTCAACTGTAATTTGGAACCTGTTCCTTCCACCAAGGTGGTCCCTATTTTTTCTACTTGCATTTTTTACATGCTTTCGAAACTGCTAGGTTGGCAGAAGCTGGGACAAATAACGGGAGCTCACCCCGTTACATGGCAGCACTAGGGATTTGAACCGCCGAGTTGCCGACCTTTCGATCGACAAGCTCAACGTCCTAATCCCTGAGCCACCGCGTCCCATATAAATACACCACACAGAACAATCCAAAGCGCATACTCTGCTAGTGAGAACTTCCCCTAAAACTTCTAGTCCTGGTGACCAACCCAGGTCCGATTCTGCTCAGTAAACACCCTATATTCGCACGTGCGCGCAAATTCAGAATAAAACAAATCCGCAAAGGAGTTAAACTATGTTGTAAAGTGAAAAGTACTTAATGGGAAAAGCCGAGAAAATATTACATTACATCAATTGGTGTTGGTTTCTTGTCCTCGGTTGTCCATTCATCACATTTTATGGCAAGGAAAATAATGAAAATGAATGGCTTCCTTTTTATGTCGTAATAGCTTCTATTAACAAAAACAGCAAAGAGTGCTGAACAATTGCGGCAGTAACAGTGCAATAATTTGTAGAAGATTTAATTTAATCTTCACTGTTGCAGCCTTCTAACTGCAGAATTTAGCCTAGGTAAATCATAATGCTATTAGCTTTATAGAGAAAATAGAAGGGACCGCAGTTTTTAATATCTGGGTTCCATATTGTTGCACCAAGGGGGGAAAATGTTTCATAAAGAAATAATCTCTTTAATACAGCACAAACACACCTCATTCATTAATCCACGGAAAATAAGTAAATTCTTATTCCTAATTTTATTTTTCTTTTAACGATCCTGTAATCCTTTGCATGGGGGTGGAATCGGGGCAACTGAACAGAGTTTGAGCATTTACTGGCCAGATGCCCTTCCTGACGCCTACACAGAGTTCACAGCAGACAATTACTCATTGCGTCCAAAGAGAGAAATATCTGCTGCTACCCAGGATCGAACTCACCCTCCTAATCTAGGACATTTCACTGAATTTTCTCAAGGTAATTTCAAATTGAATTTGAGCACTCCTATCTTTGCTCAAAGGGATGTGGTGGCTCAGTGGCTAAGACGCTGAGCTTGTCAATCTAAAGGTCGGCAGTTCAGCAGTTTGAATCCCTAGTGCCATGTAATGGGGGGAGCTCCCGTGATTTGTCCCAGCTTCTGCCAACCTCGCAGTTTGAAAGCACATAAAAAATGCAAGTAGAAAAAATAGGGACCACCTTTGGTGGGAAGGTAAGAGCATTCCGTGCGCCTTTGGCGTTGAGTCATGCCGGCCACATGACCACGGAGACATCTTCTGACAGCGCTGGCTCTTTGGCTTTGAAACAGAGATGAGCACCGCCCCCTAGAGTCGGGAACGACTACCACATATGTGCAAGGGGAACCTTTATCTTTATCTTTGCTCAGGTGATCAGCTGGATAATTGGACTTTAAGGATGAGAAGGGATTGAAGAACTCTCATTTTTCTTGAAAGCCACAAGTATTGAGTTAAAGAGAGGCTCAAGTTGGATCTTAGCTCTCCACAATTCAAAGACCCATCGAACCGACAAGGCACTGTGTGAAATATGTAAAAAAAAATGAAAATGGGATTTTCATTTTTTTGGTAGCCTTAATTTTTTTTTAATTGGCCTCTAGAACCCATTTATTTAGCAAAAAATCGGCTCTAGAAAACAGAAGGACACAAAAGAGAAGAAAGAAAAGGAGAAGTCAAGGCGTTTTTGTCACACTATATAAAAACCCAATAGCTTACAACGTAGAAAACTAAGCAGAGCTGGGGGTGGAGGTGGAGTTAAATATGTCATCAGTTTGGAATCATTGCGTTGCCATCAGAAATCCAAATCCAGTCTCCCTTGACTTCCGTTAACGTTTAAAAAGTAAAGGTAAAGGTTCCCCGCACATACGTGCTAGTCATTCCTGACTCTAGGGGCGCTCATCTCCGTTTCAAAGCGAAGAGCCAGCGCTGTCCAAAGACGTCTCCGTGGTCATGTGGCGGCATGACTCAATGCCAAAGGCGCACGGAACGCTGTTCCCTTCCCACCAAAGGTGGTCCCTATTTTTTCTACTTGCATTTTTTACGTGCTTTCGAAACTGCTAGGTTGGCAGAAGCTGGGACAAATAACGGGAGCTCACCCCGTTACACGGCAGCACTAGGGATTCGAACCGCTGAGCTGCTGACCTTTCGATCGACAAGCTCAACGTCCTAATCCCTGAGCCATCGCGTCCCATATAAATACACTAGACAGAACAATCCAAAGCGCATACTCTGCTAGTGAGAACTTCCCCTAAAACTTCTAGTCCTGGTGACCAACCCAGGTCCGATTCTGCTCAGTAAACACCCTATATTCGCACGTGTGCGCAAATTCAGAATAAAACAAATCCGCAAAGGAGTTAAACTATGTTGTAAAGTGAAAAGTACTTAATGTGAAAAGCCGAGAAAATATTACATTACATCACATGGTGTTGATTTCTTGTCCTCGGTTGTCCATTAATCACATTTTATGGCAAGGAAAATAATGAAAATGAATGGCTTCCCTTTTATGTCGTAATAGCTTCTATTAACAAAAACAGCAAAGAGTGCTGAACAATTGCGGCAGTAACAGTGCAATAATTTGTAGAAGATTTAATTTAATCTTCACTGTTGCAGCCTTCTAACTGCAGAATTTAGCCTAGGTAAATCATAATGCTATTAGCTTTATAGAGAAAATAGAAGGGACCGCAGTTTTTAATATCTGGGTTCCATATTGTTGCACCAAGGGGGGAAAATGTTTCATAAAGAAATAATCTCTTTCATACAGCACAAACATACCTCATTCATTAATCCATGGAAAATAAGTAAATTCTTATTCCTAATTTTTTTTTTCTTTTAACGATCCTGTAATCCTTTGCATGGGGGTGGAATCGGGGCAACTGAACAGAGCTTGAGCATTTACTGGCCAGATGCCCTTCCTGACGCCTACACAGAGTTCACAGCAGACTCATTGCGTCCAAAGAGAGAAATATCTGCTGCTACCCAGGATCGAACTCACCCTCCTAATCTAGGACATTTCACTGAATTTTCTCAAGGTAATTTCAAATTGAATTTGAGCACTCCTATCTTTGCTCAAAGGGATGTGGTGGCTCAGTGGCTAAGACGCTGAGCTTGTCAATCTAAAGGTCGGCAGTTCAGCAGTTTGAATCCCTAGTGCCATGTAATGGGGGGAGCTCCTGTGATTTGTCCCAGCTTCTGCCAACCTCGCAGTTTGAAAGCACATAAAAAATGCAAGTAGAAAAAATAGGGACCACTTTTGGTGGGAAGGTAAGAGCATTCCGTGCGCCTTTGGCGTTGAGTCATGCCGGCCACATGACCACGGAGACATCTTCTGACAGCGCTGGCTCTTTGGCTTTGAAACAGAGATGAGCACCGCCCCCTAGAGTCGGGAACGACTACCACATATGTGCAAGGGGAACCTTTACCTTTATCTTTGCTCAGGTGATCAGCTGGATAATTGGACTTTAAGGATGAGAAGGGATGAAAGAACTCTCATTTTTCTTGAAAGCCACAAGTATTGAGTTAAAGAGAGGCTCAAGTTGGATCTTAGCTCTCCACAATTCAAAGACCCATCGAACCGACAAGGCACTGTGTGAAATATGTAAAAATATGTAAAAAAAAATGAAAATGGGATTTTCATTTTTTTGGTAGCCTTAATTTTTTTTTAATTGGCCTCTAGAACCCATTTATTTAGCAGAAAATCGGTTCTAGAAAACAGAAGGACACAAAAGAGGAGAAAGAAAAGGAGAAGTCAAGGCGTTTTTGTCACACTATATAAAAACCCAATAGCTTACAACGTAGAAAACTAAGCAGAGCTGGGGGTGGGAGGTGGAGTTAAATATGTCATCAGTTTGGAATCATTGCGTTGCCATCAGAAATCCAAATCCAGTCTCCCTTGACTTCCGTTAACGTTTAAAAAGTAAAGGTAAAGGTTCCCCTCGCACATACGTGCTAGTCGTTGCTGACTCTCGGGGGCGGTGCTCACCTCCGTTTCAAAGCCGAAGAGCCAGCGCTATCTGAAGACGTCTCCATGGTCATGTGGCCGGCATGACTCAATGCCAAAGGCGCACGGAATGCTGTTACCTTTCCACCAAAGGTGGTCCCTATTTTTTCTACTTGCATTTTTACGTGCTTTCGAAACTGCTAGGTTGGCAGAAGCTGGGACAAGTAATGGGAGCTCACCCCGTTACATGGCACTAGGGATTCGAACTGCTGAACCGTCGACCTTTCGATTGACAAGCTCAGAGTCTTAGCCCCTTAGCCACCGCGTCCCCCTCTGTTAACTTTTACCCAGCACCAATTTAACGGTGACTGTTAGTTGATTAGATTCACCTCACAACTGTGTTACTTATGTCACAACCGCAGTGATTCAGTTAACCAATGTGAGAAGAAACATCGTAAAATGGGGCGAAGCTCACTTAAAGCAAATGTCTCACTTAGCAACGTACATGTTGGGTTTCTTTTGTTGGTGTTGTTGTTCAAGGCAAGGAGAAGTCACACGCTGATTCCCTAACCGTTTCTCCCGAAATTAAATTTATCCAGAATGTTCTGAGTTCGCTTCTCCCTGTTTGAAAAGGGAAACATTAAAATGACCTCTCTTAAAATACACAAAAGAAAAATACAAGGAGATTTAAGAGGAACGGAAAGAGCAAGTCATGGTTTAATATCTTGGATCTGTTCCGTAGAATTCCAGCTGGGTGTAATAACCAAAATTCATTAGATCTGATGCTCCAGTGTGTTATATTTATCCTGACATTAATGACTGGGGGGGGGGGCGAGGGACGAGAATATCGTTGAGCCCTCGGTGGATTTGATACTTAATTAATTTAAAATTTATATTTAATTATTTTAAAATCCTCTTAAAATAACTGTTTTATTTTTTTTTTAAAAGTGGGAAGTGTTGTTTCCAGCCAGTTCAACAAATGATACGAAATCTGTTCCACAATTTTATCGAGCAAATCCCTTTGGCTTAATAAAAAAAAAGCGAATAACGTAGATAATGGGCCAGATGTGAATGAATGACTGGCAAAGAATTTGATTCTCCGGGATTTGCGATTGGTCTTTTGAAACCAACGGTACAGATACAGAGAGAAATTAATCTGTTTTAAAAACAGAAAGATGGTTTCTAAATAAAGCGGCTTGCCAAGGCTCCATGTTTCATCAAAGGCTAAGCCGGCAGTTAGAAAAGATGGCTTCAAGGCAACAAAACAGAACCGAACCTTTTAATTGCCACAATTTTAAGATGTGTGGACTCCAATCCCCAGAATTCCCCAGAAGTCCACACATCTTAATTTATTTATTTATTTATTTATTTAGTCACAATATATGTAGGTATCATACAAAAAGATTATATAGCATATAAACACATATATGAGTAAATATAAGGAGGTATAAGCATATATATATATAGGAAGAAGAAAAGACAATAGGACAGGAAGGGTAGGCACTTGTGCGCTTATGCACGCCCCTTATGTTCCTCTTAGGAATGGGGTGAGGTCAATAGTAGAAAGTTTTTGGTTAAAGCTTTTAGGATTATGAGAAGAGACCACAGAGTCAGGTAAAGTATTCCAAGCACTGATGATTCTGTTACAGAAGTCATATTTTCTGCAATCTAGATTAAAGCGGTTGACATTAAGTTTAAATCTATTAGTTGCTCTAGTATTATTGCAATTAAAGCTGAAGTAGTCTTTAACAGGAAGGACATTACAATAGATGATTCTGTGAGTTAAACTTAGGTCTTGTCGGAGGCGACGGAGTTCCAAGTTTTCTAAGCCCAGGATTTCAAGTCTGGTGGGATAAGGTATTTTGTTGTTTTCAGAGGAATGGAGAACTCTTCTTGTAAAATATTTCTGGACACGTTCAATTGTATTGATGTCAGAGATGTGGTGAGGGTTCCAAGAGATGTGGAATAGTTGCACACTTTAGAAAACTCCACTGGAGATATAGAGGATCCTGATACGATTTGCCTATTATAAAAAAGTGGTGGTAAAAATTATCGGTAAGTATTTATTGCAGCTGTCCGGACAAACAGGATACAGGAAGTCCTCACAACGGTACATTTAGTCACTGTTCAAAGTTACAACGTCACTTAAAAAAGTGACATGGGCCTTTTTTTACACTTACAAGTATTGCAGAATTCCCCATGGTCATGTGATCAAAAATTCAGAAGCTCGGCAACTGACTCACAGTTACGACCAGCGGTGGTTTTCACATTTTGTTACTGCCGGTTCATTGTGCGCACGCGTTCTTGGTTCGTGCCCGATTCATGCATGTACCTGTCTTCCTCACAGGGATGAAATGCCCCCAGTTCGGACCGGATTGTCTGATCTGGTAGCGATGGTGGCAGGTAGTTTGGATAACCGGTAGCAAAAATCCCTGCCCATGCCCAGCTGAGCCACGCGATCATCAGAGGTTTTTTTTTTTACTTTTAAAAGCATTTTTTTACAGCCGAAGAGGTTGTAGAAAAAATGCTTTTAAAAATAAAAAATAAAAAGTTGACCACACCCACCCAGTCACATTACCTCCCCCCCCAAAGCCATGCCCACAGAACCGGTAGTAACAAATTTTACATTTCACCCTTGCTTCTGCACCTGCACTTGGCCTTCTGTGCATACATGGCTTAGGGCTGGGCTACTTACGGGACTGTCTGCTGCCACCGATCGCCTCCCACCGACCCGTGCGCTCTCACAGGGAGGGACTCCTTAGGGTGCCGTCTGCCAGGCAGTGCCGACTGGCGACACCCAGGGGAAGGGCCTTCTCTGTGGGGGCCCCCACCCTCTGGAACGAACTTCCCCCAGGACTCCGTCAACTTCCTGACCTTCGAACCTTCCACCGCGAGCTTAAAACACATCTATTTATTTGTGCAGGACTGGACTAGAATTTTAATTTTAAATTTAATTTTAATGGGGTTTTATCATTTTAATTGTAAGTTTAAATTTTGGTCTATTTAAATAAGTTTTTTTAATTAGTGTTTTATCTTGTATTATATTTGTATTTTTATCAGGCTGTAAACCGCCCTGAGTCCTTTGGGAGATAGGCGGTATAAAAATGTGATTAAATAGATAAATAAAAATAAATAAATACACTTTGCTTGGGCGCACGCCTTCCGTGCATGCGCCTGGCCTTCAAAGCCTGCCTAAATAGGATGGCATAGAGCCGGAACGGGTTGCCAGGCCCACCCGCTACCAGTTCGTCCGAACCGGTCTGAACCAGTTGAATACCATCTCTGGTTATGACGGTTTGCAGTGTTCTTAGGGTCAGGCGATCCCCTTTTGCGACCTTCTGACAAGCAAAGTCCACGGGGGAAGCCAGATTCACTTAACGACCGTGTGGCTAACTTAACAACAGCGATGATTCACTCAACAACTGCGGCGGGAAAGTTCGTAAAATGGGGCAAAACTCACTGAACAAATGTCTCACTTAGCACCATACATTTGGAACTCAAATTCTGATCGTAACTCGAGGACTGCCTGCATTTTCTGAAAAAGCCAAATTGTTGTGGGTTTTGTGTGTGTGTGTGTGTGTGTGTGTGCCTCTAAATGGATTTCTGCACAAATGCTCTTTCCACACACACTCTCCTTTCAAATATTGGCACCCAACACATGGAAGCTGAAATTGTTTTGATGTTTCGGAAAAGGCATCTGACACAGTATGACAATGTCGTAAGAAGTGATTAAAGAAGACAGGCGAAGATGTTTTGATACCCAAGGAGATGAAATATAAAAACAAGATCAAACATAAAAGGACTGCTAAAGAAGCTAAGTCATCTATATATTTTATTTTAGGAAGGCCAGACAATTACGGTTCCAGGGAATGGAGTCAATGAGAACAGCAGCCATACAGGCAGGGCAAGGAAATATATCTAAATGCAGCGCTTAGGCTAACCGTCAAAAGGGTGAAAAACAAAGTTACAGGATTTCAAAAGAAAAGCGTTAGAACGTAGAATAATCGAGTTGGAAGGGACCTCGGAGGTTTCTGCTCACAATGGTCATGTGTGAAAAAAATGGTCATTAAGTCCCTTTTTTTCAATCCTGTCCTTAAATGAACTGTTGTAAATTGAAGGCTATTCTATTCTGTTCTGTTCTGTTCTGTTCTGTTCTGTTCTGTTCTGTTCTAATTCTTCATTCATTGATAGTAGTCTTTTCTGTTCTGTTCTGTTCTGTTCTAATTCTTCATTCCATTATTCTATTCTGTTCTGTTCTGTTCTGTTCTAATTCTTCATTCCATTATAGTATTCTTTTCTTTTCTGTTCTTTTCTGTTCTGTTCTGTTCCATTCTTCATTTCCCTGTTATTCTATTCTATTCTGTTCATTTCTGTTCCATTCTATTCTGTTCCATTCTGTTCTATTCTCTTTCTTCATTCCATTATTCTGTTCTGTTCTGTTCTGTTCTATTCTAATTCTTCATTTCACTATTCTGTTCTGTTTTGTTTTGTTCTGTTCTAATTCTTCATTCCATTATAGTATTCTTTTCTTTTCTTTTCTGTTCTGTTCCATTCTTCATTTCCCTGTTATTCTATTCTATTCTGTTCATTTCTGTTCCATTCTATTCTGTTCCATTCTGTTCTATTCTATTTCTTCATTCCATTACAATAGTCTTTTCTGTTCTGTTCTAATCTAATTCTTCATTCGACTATTATTCTGTTCTGTTCTTTCGCTCTGTTCTGTTCTGTTCTATTCTAATTCTTCATTCCATTATTCTGTTCTGTTCTGTTGTAATTCTTTCATTATTCTATTCTATTCTATTCTATTCTATTCTATTCTATTCTATTCTATTCTATCCTATCCTATCCTATCCTATTCCATTCCATTCCATTCCATTCCATTATTTTCTTTTATGTACACTGAGAGCATATGCACCAAGACAAATTCCTTGTGTGTCCAATCACACTTGGCCAATAAAAACTTCTATTCTATTCTATTCTAGTCTATTCTATTCTAGTCTATTCTATTCTATTCTATTCCGTTCCATATATTATTCTATTCTATTCTATTCTATTCTCTATTCTATTCTATTCTCTATTCCGTTCCATTATTCTATTCTATTCTATTCTGTTCTATTCTATTCTATTCTATTCTATTCTATTCTATTCTATTCTATTCTATTCTATTCTATTCTATTCCGTTCCATATATTATTCTATTCTATTCTATTCTATTCTATTCTATTCTATTCTATTCTATTCTATTCTATTCTATTCTATTCTATCCTATCCTATCCTATCCTATTCCATTCCATTCCATTCCATTCCATTATTTTCTTTTATGTACACTGAGAGCATATGCACCAAGACAAATTCCTTGTGTGTCCAATCACACTTGGCCAATAAAAACTTCTATTCTATTCTATTCTAGTCTATTCTATTCTAGTCTATTCTATTCTATTCTATTCCGTTCCATATATTATTCTATTCTATTCTATTCTATTCTATTCTATTCTATTCTATTCTATTCCGTTCCATATATTATTCTATTCTATTCTATTCTATTCTATTCTATTCTATTCTATTCTATTCTATTCTATTCTATTCTATTCTATTCTATTCTGTTCCATATATTATTCTATTCTATTCTATTCTATTCTATTCTATTCTATTCTATTCTATTCTATTCTATTCTATTCTATTCTATTCTATTCTATTCCATTCCATTCCATTCCACTCCACTCCACTCTTCATTTTTCCTTAGAGTCGCTTTATTGATCTTTAGGGTTGCTCTCAAAATGTGTAAGTAATCACTAGAAGCCCACATCCGCTGGGCCTGATCCCACTCTCTTCTCCCAAACTCTCTATGGCAGCGGTAGCTGATTTCACGGGAAGGGAAAGTGAAAGAGTTAAAACAACAACAACAACAACAACCACCACCTCTTCCTGACTTGGTCCTTTCCAACTGCCAGCGAAGGGCTTTCTCTCGACTGGAAAGCAGAAGGCGGGCTATCCTTCCTCCCTGAATGACTGCTGCCATCATCGGTTCAGATTAGCCGTCACCCCCAATTGTCCACCTGCCAAGGCGATCTGAAATGAGGCTGTCTTCCTTTACCGTTTCACCAGCCATCCATCTGAATTAGGTTACGGCGTCCCAGGCTGTCCCAGCAAAACAAAGGCTGTCATGCTTGAGTGCCCATTCCTTTCATCGCCCTCTTCTATCCCCCCACCCCCCTCAATTCAATGGTCTAAATAAGGGTGGCAAGGTTGATCCGCATTGATGGGGCTGCCTCACTCAGCCAAGTGGAATAGCTCCCTCCTGTACGGATGTCCGCAAAAGGAAATTGAGGCGAATCCTCAAAGGGAAACGAGAAGAAATACCTTATCTTTCCCCCCACACGCCCCCCTTCTTCCTAGAGTAATTCTTTAGCTGTAGGGATTTGTTGTTCTTTGCAAACTAATGGAAGGTTGGAAAGAAATTCGGTAAAGATGTCAAAGGCTCTGTTTGTCCATCCAACCATCCCAGGAGGATCCCTTCAGAAATTGAACAAAAGTTTCGTACGGTGGGAGAAGCTTCAAGTAGTTTTAACGGCGGGCTGAATCTGTAACACCTCAGAACATGTGAGAGTAAAATCTTTGCAGAATCTAACCTGGGTCAATTCTGTTCTGTGTGCGATATTTATATGGTAGCTGTTGGGTGTGGCTTTTTAGCAACAGCACTCAGACTTGTATGCAGCTTCACAGTACTTTACAGCCCTCTCGAAGCGATTTACAGAGCCAGCCTCTTGCCCCCAACGATCTGAGTCCTCGTTTTTACTGACCTTGGAAGGATGGAAGGCTGAGTCAAGCTTCAACCAGTCAGGATTGAACTGGTTGCAGTTGGCAGAGTTAGTCTGCAACCCTGCATTCTAATCACTGGGAAAGGAGGGAGGGAGGGAGGGAGGGAAGGAAGGAAGGAAGGAAGGAAGGAAGGAAGGAAGGAAGGAAGGAAGGAAGGAAGGAAGGACAGTAACACTTAGACTTATATAGCGCTTTACAGAGCTTTACAGAGCCAGCCTCTTGCCCCCCAACATTCTAGGTCTTGTTTTTACTGACCTTGGAAGGATGGAAGGCTGAGTCAACCTTGAACCAGTCAGGATTGAACTGGTTGCAGTTGGCAGAGTTAGCCTGCAACCCTGCATTCTAATCACTGGAAAGGAAGGAAGGAAGGAAGGAAGGAAGGAAGGAAGGAAGGAAGGAAGGAAGGAAGGAAGGAAGGACTAGCAGTAGCACTTATACACCACTTCACAGTGCTTTTACAGCCCTCTCTAAGGCGTTTACAGAGTCAGCCTCTTGCCCCCAACAATCTGGGCCCTCGTTTTACCCACCTCGTAAGGATGGAAGGCTGAGTCAACTTTTGAGCCTGGTAGGTTTTGAACTGGCAAATTGCAGTCATCTGGTAGTCAGCAGAAGTAGCCTGCAGTACTGCACTCTAACCACTGCACCACTGTAGCTTATAGTCGTTGATTGGGGTGTTGACGGCTGGTTATTAAGTCGTTGGCTGTTGTTTCCTTGTGCTGCCAACCGCCACCTCCTACATATTTGATAAGCTGGTGATAAATAAAGGAGCTGGCACTCCTATTGACTGACCCCATTTCTAAGGCTTTAATTACTTCCCTGGCTGTTTTTGTGCCTGCTCGTCCAACAATCTTAGTAGCTGCAAAATTGAATGTGTGTATTTTTGGATTCACCGCGTGCTTTGACTTTGGATCATGGCTTGCGAACTCTGGACTTTTCTTGTCTCGTGAATTCCCTCTTGTGTTGTGAATTTAATTTTTCCTGGTGGATTTATCTTCTTGGGGAAACTTTAAAGCACCTTGTAATCTCAGCGGGCCATTGTTCTGTGGACTAGATCAGTCCGCTTTTGGCTGGGCTTAATTTTTTTTTATTTATTTATTTTGTCAATCATATATAAGATAACAGGTAAAAGTATAAACATAGTTTGGATACATGAAAAGAGTAAGTAAAAAGGAACATTAGGACAGGGACGGTAGGCACGCTGGTGCTCTTATGCACGCCCCTTACAGACCTCTTAGGAATGGGGTGAGGTCAACAGTAGACAGTCTAAGGTTAAAGTTTTGGGGGTTTGGGGAAGAAGCTACAGAGTCAGGTAGTGCATTCCAGGCATTGACCACTCTGTTACTGACATGCCTGCTCTCCCCATGCCCAGCTGAGCTGTGTGATCATCAGAGGGTTTTTTGTTTTTTACTTTTAAAAGCATTTTTTCCCTCGGCCGAAAAAATGCTTTTCAAAGTAAAAACAAAAAAAGCCCCTAATGATCGCACGGCTCAGCTGGGATCGCCAGAGCCTTTTAAAAGCATTTTTTCTACAACCTCTTCGGCCGAAGAAGTTGTAGGAAAAATGCTTTTAAAAGTAAAAAAAAAAAGTTGGCCACGCCCACCCAGTCACATTACCCCCACCAACACCAAGCCACGCCCACAGAACTGGTGGTAACAAATTTTACATTTCACCCTTGATATAAGGGTGCCCAGACTCTTCCGTGCATTTCTTCCTTATGACCCATTCTTCCCTTAAGGGAAGTTGGTCCAACAACAACAACCAAAACGATGAACAAAACTAAGAATGTCTTGTCCATTCATCTCCACATTTTGAATTTGTCTGCTTGTCAGAGCTTTCATCTTTGATTAATATATATCCTCTGGCCTATTAATTTATGTTTATGAAAGTATTTTGGATGAAATAGATGAAACGGCTGTGGATGTTAAATGACCTTTTAAAATCAGACTGATGCCGAAAACTTTTTTGATGCCGTGGGTGTTGATGGTTTATTATCCCATCTTCCAACTAAGGGCCGCTACTTTTGCATACCTTGTCAAAGGCATTTTATTACCATTTTTCTCTCCTCCAATTTATTTATTAGAAGGTAATGAACTCACCCAGGGAGGCTTAATAACATGTTCGTCCCATTCCGCTGAAAATTTAAACGGAACTGAAAATTTCAACCCTACTCAAATTTACATTTGGATTTGTTTGGATTCAGCGCTCTGCATTCCAGAGATGTCAATGAGTCATGATCAGAGGTGAAATGATCCCGGTTCAGACCGGATCGCCTGATCCGGTAGCGATGGTGGTGGGTGATTCGGAGAACCGGTAGCAAAAAACCCTCCTCCCCACCCCAGCTGAGCCGTGCAATCATCAGAGTTTTTGTCTTTTTACTTTTAAAAGCATTTTTTCTTCTGGCGAAAAAAATGCTTTTAAAAGTAAAAAAAGCCTTTGATGATCGCGCGGCTCAGCTGGGATCGTCAGAACCCTTTAAAAGCATTTTTTTCCTCTGGCAATCCTAGCTGAGTTGCCTGATCGCCAGAACCTTTTAAAAGCATGTTTTCTACAAACTCTTCGGCCAAAGAGGTTGCAGAAAAAATGCTTTTAAAAGTAAAAAAAAAAAGTTCGCCATGCCTACCCAGTCACATTACCCCACCATCACCAAGCCACGCCCACAGGACCAGTAGTAACAAATTTTACATGTTTTATTTTTTATTTATTTTTATTTTATCTGCATTTATATCCCGCCCTTCTCCGAAGACTCAGGGCAGCTTACACTGTGTCAAGCAATAGTCTTCATCCATTTGTATATTATATACAAAGTCAACTTATTGGCCCCCCCCCAACAATCTGGGTCCTCATTTTACCTACCTTATAAAGGATGGAAGGCTGAGTCAACCTTGGGCCTTGTGGGACTTGAACCTGCAGTAATTGCAAGCAGCTGCTGTTAATAACAGACTGTCTTACCAGTCTGAGCCACCAGAGGCCCTCTTGTCATGTCACCCCTGGTCATGATTATACATGTCTGTGGCTTGCAAAATGTGATCAACATGAAAAAGAAAACTGTCGGAGAAGGAGAGGCAGAGCCTGGGGGTGGAGTCAAGAAAGTAATCAGCCTAGAATCATTACATTGCCATAAACGATCCAAGTCCAACCACTCTTGAATTCCCTTGACTCTTATCTAGCGCCAATTTAGGGATGACCATTATTAGTTGACTAGACTGTTGTGTGTAAGCATGAACAATAAACTAGCTTAACTGAAGCTTAACATGCGGTCTTGATTCTACTTGTCTAGCCCAGGGGTCTGCAAACTTGGCTATTTTAAGACTTGTGGACTTCAACTCCCAGAGTTCCTCAGCCAGCAAAGCAAAGTTGAAGTCCACAAGTCTTAAAAGAGCCAAGTTTGCAGACCCTGGTCTAGTCTAATCTAAGAGTTTCTTCCTAAAGAATAATTTCTAAATAGCCTTCTTGCCCCTGATAGATCTGCTAGGCATCTAAATCAAATCATCAAATTAAGAGGGGCTTTAATATGCTTTCAAAAGTGGCTTTAGAACGGTTTTAGAGGGGAGATACAAAGTCATTTCATAGAGAGGTGCGGTGGCCTAGAGGTGGAGCTCTCACCTCACAGTCAGGAGGCTGTGAGTTCGATCCTAGGTAGAGGCAAATATTTCTCTCTCTGGGCACAATGAGAATATATCTGCTGGGGAAAAAACTCCGCCTTAGTAACAGGAAAGGCATCTGGCCAGTAAACACTCAGGTCCATTCAGTTGCCCAGACTCCGTCCTGCAAGGGATTAAAAAGGTAAAGGTTCCCGTCACACATACGTGCTAGTCGTTCCTGACTCTAGGGGGCGGTGCTCATCTCCGTTTCAAAGCCGAAGAGCCAGCGCTGTCCGAAGTCGTCTCCATGGTCATATGGCCGGCATGACTCAACACCAAAGGCGCACGGAATGCTGTACCCTTCCCATCAAAGGTGGTCCCTCTTTTTCTACTTGCATTTTTTACCTGCTTTCGAACTGCTAGGTTGGCAGAAGCTGGGACAAGGAACGGGAGCTCACCCCGTTATGTGGCACTAGGGATTCGAACCGCTGAACTGCCGACCTTCTGATCGACAAACTCAGCATCTTAGCCATTGAGCCACCGCGTCCCTCCACAAGTGATTATGGGGTCTTTAAAAGAAGAAGGTGATACAAAATCATTTCATTCAATTCTTCACTTTGCCTCTAAGCTGAAGGAACACACCAAACACTGACCCTAGTCATGCGCTCTTAACCCCCTACCTAATTAAATATCCTGATAACTGATCAGTTTTATTTAAAAGGATTACCTTCGGATTCAAAGGATTTTACCCAGTGGTGGGTTTCAAAATTTTTGACTATCGGTTCTGTGGGTGTGGCTTGGTGGGCGTGGCATGGCTTGGTGGGCGTGGCTTAGTAGGCATGGCAGGGGAAAGATACTGTAAAATCTCCATTCCTTCCCCACTCCAGGGGGAGGTTACTGCAAAATCCCCATTTCCTCCCGATCAGCTGGGATTCGGAAGGGAGGAAATAGATGGGGGCGGGGCCAGTCAAACGTGGTATTTACCGGTTCTCCGAACTACTCAAAATTTCCGCTACCGGTTCTCCAGAACTGGTCAGAACCTGCTGAAGACCACCTCTGATTTCATCACCATAATTTTGACACATTAAATACGCATCAGTGTGATTGGGCCTGTTTATCTAATTGGCTAATCAGGATAACCCCCAGATGTGCAATATTTTTTAGGAACTGTTCGTTGACTGCAATCAAGATTCTTGCAGCAAAAAAAGACAACTCTAAATTTATTTAGCATTCGCTTCTTCCCATTTTTTTTAAAGTTGTCTACGATGCATAGACATGGGTCTTTAAATATCTGTAGCCTGGGTTCCATGTTGCACATTTTTTTTCCTACAAGATCTGCTTTCTTCCCTACATCAGATTTTCAAGTGCTTTAGGGATTTGGGCCCATAATTCCCTTCATCAAAGGCCTTTAGTTCAATTGTTTTGGAAACCCTTAATTGAGACATTGTCCACACCTGTCTCTCTCTGGTTCAATTCAGGAGATAACTTCGTAATAATTCTATTGAGATTTTTTTTTTTTAACCAGCATAGGAATTGTGAACATTACTGTAACCGTCTTCATTTAAATTCATCTCATTAGCAATCGGATGATTTTTGAGCACAAGTTTCATTACATCCTGAAATTGCTTCTTTTGTTTGAAAAAGGGAAAAAATAAAAACTCAAAACAAAACTATCTTCCTTGAACTGTCTGATGGGAACTACTTTCTGATTTCCTTCGTTGGTTTGTCTCAATATGTTATGCAAATGAAATATAAACAGAGTACTAGTCACAGCGAAAGCTTGAAAATTTCCTCAAGATGTCCAAACTATTCTCCAAAGCACCTGAAATAAAAAGAAAAATAACAATAAAACAGTAAAACAATAAAGCAATAAAACAATAAAAAAAACCAATAAAACAACCAACCAGTAAAACACTAAAACAATAATAAACCAGTAAAACACTAAAACTATAATAAACCAGTAAAACACTAAAACAATAAAACAAGGCGGCTCACAGGGATATAAAAATACCACATAAAAGAAATAAAAAGAAAAATAACAATAAAACAATAAAAAAACCAATAAAACAACAAACCAGTAAAACACTAAAACTATAATAAACCAGTAAAAAACTAAGACAATAATAAACCAGTAAAACACTAAAACAGTAAAACAAGGCGGCTCACAGGGATATAAAATACCACATAAAAGAAATAACAATAAAACAGTAAAACAATAAAAACCAATAAAACAACAAACCAGTAAAACACTAAAACAATAATAAACCAGTAAAAACTAAGACTATAATAAACCAGTAAAACACTAAAACAATAAAACAAGGCGGCTCACAGGGATATAAAAATACCACATAAAAGAAATAAAAAGAAAAATAACAATAAAACAATAAAAAAACCAATAAAACAACAAACCAGTAAAACACTAAAACAATAATAAACCAGTAAAAAACTAAGACAATAATAAACCAGTAAAACACTAAAACAGTAAAACAAGGCGGCTCACAGGGATATAAAAATACCACATAAAAGAAATAAAAAGAAAAATAACAATAAAACAATAAAAAACCAATAAAACAACAAACCAGTAAAACAATAATAAACCAGTAAAACACTAAAACAGTAAAACAAGGCGGCTCACAGGGATATAAAAATACCACATAAAAGAAATAAAAAGAAAAATAACAATAAAACAATAAAAAAACCAATAAAACAACAAACCAGTAAAACACTAAAACAATAATAAACCAGTAAAACACTAAAACTATAATAAACCAGTAAAACACTAAAACAGTAAAACAAGGCGGCTCACAGGGATATAAAAATACCACATAAAAGAAATAAAAAGAAAAATAACAATAAAACAATAAAAAAAACCAATAAAACAACCAACCAGTAAAACACTAAAACAATAATAAACCAGTAAAACACTAAGACAATAAAATAAAATAATAAGAATAAGAATAATAAAATAATAACACCCCCTCACCAATCCCCATCTCAGTGACAACAGACATTCAAACAAGCCATTTAATGGGCTCCATCTCACTCTGGGTTCCCCAGGCCCACTGGCAGAACTACATCTTCAGATCTTCCGAAACAGTGTTAGAGTGGGAGCCGGTCAAATTTATGGAGGGATGCTGTTCCAGAGGGAGGGAGCCACCACAGAGAAGTCCCTTCTTTTGGATCCCCCCCAGATGTATCTCCCTAGGGGATAAGACCCCAAACATTCCTTGCCTCCCCCTTTCTAGCGGGTCAGGTATATGTGACCAGCAAGAGACGGTCTTTCAGATAACCTGATCCTGGAATGTTGTCCACACTGTCAGAGGAATAATTTGGGATTCCAACACAAGCTGGAGTTACACAAGAATAAATAAAAAAGAACTCCAGGGAGTTGTGAAGCAAAGAGATTAATTTATTCCCCTAAGCAAAGAGGTTTGCCTTGGGGCCCATCTGCAGAGAAATGGGGTACGAAGAGATTGTTTTATAGGGGAGTGGTGTGGAAGTGTGTACTTGCTGATTCTAAGGTGACACTCAAGATGTGTGGATGAGTGTACATGTTGACCCCGGAGAAGGGGGTTGATTAGCACCAAAGAAGGGGTTGATTAAATCGAGTGTTGTGAATAGCATCTCTTCATTTGAACTGGGAGCATTGTAATTATGTTTACATTGCGTTAATGCGAGCTTCGTATGTTTGCTTGCGCGCGTTTACAGCTGCAAATAAGTGTTTAATGAATTCTGATGTTTGTGTAAGTTTAAAGGATTTTTGGAGGCTGACAACCAATAAATTTGGGGGAGGGGGGACCTGGGTCAGTAAACGTATGATTCCCTATACAATATTTCTAACGCGGTGAATTATTGAGTCTGTCATCTGCATCTCTATAATTGTCTGGTTTGGTTCTGCAACCCAACAAGACGGACACAGACTTCAGAGGATCATTAGAACGGCAGAAAAAACAATGGCTACCAACCTGCCTTCCATGGAGGACCTGTATACTTCACAAGTCAAAAAGAGGGCTGTGAAAATATCTACAGACCCCTCACATCCAGGACATAAATTGCTTCAACTCTTACCCTCAAAAGGACGCTACAGAGCACTGCACACCAGAACAACTAGACACGAGAACAGTTTTTTCCCCAAACGCCATCACTCTGCTAAACAAATAATTCCCTCAACACTGTCAAACTATTTACTAAGTCTGCACTACTATTAATCTTCTCATCGTTCCCATCTCCTTCCATTTATGACTGTATGACTGTAACTTTGTTGCTTGTATCATTATGATTTATATTGATATTGTTTCCTGTTTGCTTATTTGTCCCCTATGACTATCGTTAAGCATTGTACCTTATGATTCTTGATGACCGTACCTTTTCTTTTATGTACACTGAGAGCATATGCGCCAAAAACAAATTCCTTGTGTGTCCAATCACACTTGGCCAATAAAAAATTCTATTCTATTCTATTCTATTCTATTCTATTCTATTCTATTCTATTCTATTCTATTCTATTCTATTCTATTCTACTCTACTCTACTCTACTCTACTATTCTATTCTATTCTATTCTACTCTACTCTACACTACTCTACTCTACTCTATTCTATTCCACTCCACTCCACTCCACTCCACTTTACTTCTATTCTATTCTATTCTATTCTATTCTATTCTATTCTATTCTATTCTATTCTATTCTACTCTACTCTACTCTACTCTACTCTACTCTACTCTACTCTACTCTACTCTACTCTACTTCTATTCTATTCTATTCTTTCCCTGTTCCTCACCTATTTTACTTTTATTTTTCTTTATATTTTTGTATTTTATGCTTTGGCCATTCCAGGCTTGATTTCTAACCATCTCATATTCCCATGCACAGTGAAAATAGACGCAGAAAGAGAAGGCTTTTCTTGTAGCTATGCTAGGCCAAATGCACATTTTCTTGTGTTTTTTTGCGGTGGTATGAGAACGCACTGAGGGCAAACCTCTGCAAAAAAAGGGCAAACCTCTTGCAAAACCTTGAATAGGCAGATGACCATAAGCACCACCCAGACAGACAGCTATCAAGAAGTTACTGCTGGGGAGATGCCAACATAATTACAGCAATCTGCAGGGGAACCTCCTCTCACACCAAGCACATTTCTAATTTATTAATATGGTTTATTTATTAATGGGACATATTTGTGCCCTTTTGCTTACTGATTGTTATGCAGAGAGTTTTCTTGGTTGAAAGCAACGCGCTTCATTATTCATTACTGAACTAAGCCAAGAAAACCAACATTATTTTGTCAAAAGCTATCACCTTCTCTGGGTTTTTTTGGGGGAGGATCGGTCCTCGTTAGTTAGATAGAAGGGATTTCAGGATTGTGGTTTCGATTAAGGCTTCAAAAAGAAACTTTCCATATAGGAGATGATAGCGTATCATTTCTCTTTGGCGACAGCTTCTTAAGTTCTCCCCCTCAAACTAATCCTTTGTATGTGGTTGGAGCAGATGATACAGCCAACATATCAATTTCAAACCAGAATTATTCTTGTTGGGGATTTTACCAGAAGCTTATAGTAAAAATAATGGCTACCAAACTGCCTTCCGTTGAGGACCTGTCTACTGCACGAGTCAAAAAGAGGGCTGTGAAAATATCTATAGACCCCTCGCATCCTGGACATAAACTGTTTCAACTCCTATCCTCAAAACGACATTATAGAGCACTGCACCAGAACAACTAGACACAAGAACAGTTTTTCCCCAAACGCCATCACTCTGCTAAACAAATAATTCCCTCAACACTGTCAAACTATTCACTAAGTCTGCACTACTACTAATCTTCTTATCGTTTCCATCACCTTATATCCTCCCACTTATGACTCTATGACTGTAACTTTGTTGCTTGTATCCTTACGATTTATATTGATAATGTTTCCTGATTGCTTATTTGTAGCCTATGACTATCATTAAGTGTTGTACCTTATGATTTTTGATGAATGTATCTTTTCTTTTATGTACAATGAGAGCAGATGCACCAAGACAAATTCCTTGTGTGTCCAATCACAATTGGTCAGTAAAGAATAAAGAATTCTATTCTATTCTATTCTATTCTATTCTATTCTATTCTATTCTATTCTATTCTATTCTATTCTATTCTATTCTATTGGGATGAGAGTGGGTTTTTAGGAGGAGCCCTCCTAGTAGAATATTCTACAATCTCTTGCAGAGTTAGACAGCACAATATCAACAATAGAGTCAAATCTAACTCTAAATCAAACTCAAATCCTTTGCCCATCTAATGAGAAGGAAGGACTCCCTGGAGAAGAACCGAATGCTGGGAAAGATGGAGGGCAAAAGAAGAAGGGGACTGCAGAGAACGAGGTGGATGGATGGAGTCACTGAAGCAGTCGGCTTGAGCTTAAATGGAGTCCAGAGGATGGTAGAGGACAGGAAGGCCTGGAGGAACGTTGTCCATGGGGTCGCAATGGGTCGGCCACGACTTCGCAACTAACAACAACAACAAACATAGTTTGCATTCTCAGCCTACATAGGATGTCTCTGGATTTTACCTACTGAAATGTCTCACCTTCATATCAGCATGTTTTGTGTAAAAAAAAAAAAGTGATATTTTTAATGGAAAGTTCTAATACTCCGAGATCCTGGGAAAATTATGTATAAAAGATACATCAGAGTGAAGTTTTAAACTGCTTTTTATTACTTCCTTTGTCTTCACAGCAGGCAGGGGTGAAAAACCCAAATCCTGCAGCAAATGATTTAAATAATATCATCTGGTAATTATTAAGATACTAGGTCATTGAGAGAACACAATTGGCTTGATCTTGATAAAATAAATAAACCAATTAACAGTGGAAATGTTTTGCACAGCAGGAAATAGGTAAAAATTAATTATGAGCACACACAAAAAAAACAACCAAAAACCACCCCAAAAATAACAACCGGAGAACATCTGGAATAATGAAATCTTTGGGCCCTGTTTATGAGATAGGAAATTTGTAGGGAAGAACTGAAGTTTGTACCTTAGCAGACAAATCCTATAGAAATTGGGTTGAAAGTGTAAAACCACAGAGGTGATGTGATAGCAGTCAATATCCAATATCTAAGGAACACTGAGTCACGGTGGTGCACTGGATAGAGTGCAGTACTGCAGGCTACTTCTGCTGATCACTGGCTGCCAGCAGTTTGGCAGATCGAATCTCGCCAGGCTCAAGGTTGACTCAGCCTTCCGTCCTTCTGAGTTTGGTAAAATGAGGACCCAGATTGTTGGGGGGGCAAGAGGCTGGCTCTGTAAACTGCTTAGAGAGTAATTTTACAGCATTTTACAATGCTGTAAAAGCATTGTGAAGCGGTATTGTGTTTTGTGTACTCTTTGCTGACGATGTCAAACTATTTAACACCACCAACAATTCTACTACCCTTCAAAAAGACCTTGACTTTATATCCGATTGGTCTAAAACTTGGCAACTCCAAATCTCAACCAGCTCAGTCTTACATTTTGGGGAAAAGAACCCAAACACTAAGTACAAGCTTGATGGACTTTACCTTACAGATGACCCCCACCCTGTTAAAGACCTTGGAGTTTTCATACCAAATGGTCTAAGTGCCAAACCCACTGCAATTACATAGCAAAAAAGGCTCTAAGAGTTGTAAACCTAATTTTGCGTAGCTTCTTTTCCAAAAACTCTGCACTACTAAGCAGAGCATACAAAACATTTGCTAGACCTATTCTTGAATACAGCTCACCTGTCTGGAACCCATACCACATCTCTGACATTAATACAATTGAACGCATCCAGCAATATTTTACAAGAAGAGTTCTCTACTCCTCTGTAAACAACAAAATTCCTTATACCACCAGACTTGAAATCCTGGGATTAGAAAACTTAGAACTCCGCCGACTCCGACAAGACCGGTGTTTAACACACAGAATCATCTATTGCAATGTCCTTCCTGTTAAAGACTACCTCAGCTTCAATCGCAATAATACAAGAGCAAACATTAGATTCAAACTTAATGTTAACTGCTCCAATCTTGATTTGCAGAAAATATGACTTTTGTAACAGAGTTGTTAACGCTTGGAACACACTACCTGACTCTGTGGTCTCTTCTCAAACTCCCAAAAGCTTTAACCAAAAACTGTATACCATTGACTTCACCCCATTCCTAAGAGGACTATAAGGGGCGTGCATAAGAGCACAAAAGTGCCTATCATTCCTGTCCTATTGTTTCCTTTCTTTATATATATGCTTATGTGTTGTATAGTTGTTTCATGCTTATGCTTATATGTACTGTTGTGACAAAATAAAATAATAGAATAGAATAGAATAGAATAGAATAGAAAGAATAGAATAGAATAGAATAGAATAGAATAGAATAGAATAGAATAGAATAGAATAGAATAGAATTTTATTGGCCAAGTGTGATTGGACACACAAGGAATTTGTCTTGGTGCATATGCTCTCAGTGTACATAAAAGAAAAGATACGTTCATCAAGGTACAACATTTACAACACAATTGATGGTCAATATATCAATATAAATCATAAGGATTGCCAGCAACAAGTTATAGTCATACAGTCATAAGTGGAAAGAGATTAGTGATGGGAACGATGAGAAGATTAATAGTAGTGCAGATTCAGTAAATAGTCTGACAGTGTTGATGGAATTAATTGTTTAGCAGAGTGATGGCCTTCGGGAAAAAACTGTTCTTGTGTCTGGTTGTTCTGGTGTGCAGTTCTCTATAGCGTCCTTTTGAGGGTAGGAGTTGAAACAGTTTATGTCCAGGATGCGAGTGATCTGCAAATATTTTCACAGCCCTCTTCTTGATTCGTGCAGTATACAGGTCCTCAATGGAAGGCAGGTTGGTAGCAATTATTTTTTCTGCAGTTCTAATTATCCTCTGAAGTCTGTGTTTTATTATTATTTATTAATAATAAATAATATTAGTATATAAGTGCTATTGCTATTGCTATTGTTAAGGGGTTGCCCCAAAGAAGAACGCGGGGGGTGGGGGGCGTGTCAGGTTACTCTCCAAAGCACCTGATGGCAGGACAAGAAGCAATGGATGGAAACTCGTCAAGGAGAGAAGCAACTCTAGAACAGAGGAGAAATTTCTGCTGGCAACAGAATCCATCCACATAGTCACCACAACTGGATCCAAGATTGACCAAAGAATAATAGGTGTGTGTGTGGGGGGGGGGGGGGAATTGCATACTGCAAGACATGTAGAAATCTGTCGTGATACATTCATTTTCATGTATTTTTCCTTGAAAACTTGAGAGGGGGAGAGAGGGGGAGAGACGGTAGTTTGAGAAACCTACTTCAGCACGATCAGATTAGATGTTTACTTCTACGTCTCGACACCAGAGACGATTTCAAATACAGATGGGGCTTGATATTTTATGCGAGGCCTATAAATAGCTACTCACCTGCTCATCTCTAGTGATTAAGAGGGGGGGAAATAAGCTTTGCGAAGCTGGAAATCAGTCAACCTCTCCTTGGGCCGTTATTCTCAATGTCTTTTCCACCCCCCAAGCTATTCATATGCAGCGAACGAATCAATGATATGAACTTTCTAGACAAGCTTTCTTTCTTTCTTTTAAAATAATTTTCATTAAACAGTTTTGTCTTTAAATACAACATAAAAAGCAACCACAAATGCATAAAATACAAAACACAGCAAACAGTACATACCATCTAAGGTCATGTAACAGCTTTCTGTAACGGCATGTGTATTTTCTCTATTCTATCGTATCTACTTACTTCTCTATGGTAGTATAATAATGTATATATTAACACATGTAGTAGTATTCATTATTGTTGTCTACCGATTTGTATTCATTTATATTTACCTCTGAGGGACGCAGTAGCTCAGTGGCTAAGATGCTGAGATTTTCAATCAAAAGGTCGGCAGTTCAGCGGTTCAAATCCCTAGTGCCGCATAACAGGGTGAGCTCCTGTTACTTGTCCCAGCTTCTGCCAACCTAGCAGTTCGAAAGCACATAAAAAATGCAAGTAGAAAAATAGGGACCACCTTTGGTGGGAAGGGAACAGCGTTCCGGGCGCCTTTGACGTAGAGTCATGCCGGCCATATGACCATGGAGACGTTTTTGGACAGCGCTGGCTCTTCGGCTTTGAAACGGAGATGAGCACCGCCCCCTAGAGTCGGGAACGACTAGCATGTATGTGCGAGGGGAACCTTTACCTTTTATTCTATTATATCTATTTACTTCTCTATGGTAGTATAATAACGTTACATCATCGTATATATTAACACATATAGTAGTATTCATTAGTCTTGTCTACCGATTTATATTCATTTAGATTTACCTCTCTTTGTTTCATTTTTTTTTTTGAAATTTTTATTTTATTTTATAAACAAACAAATATACAATACATTATCAATTGTTCAGTCCTTCATCTGAGTACATCTTTTGTGTCTTCTTCTTATTCCCCCATGTTAATCATTTCATAATGTCATCATTTCATTTATTGTAACATTTCTCCCACATTTTTTACTTTGCTATTAACACATTTATCAGTCTTCTCTCTCCTCTTTCTTCTTCTCATGTTTCATTACAACATTACCCTATATATATATTTCTTCTCTAACCAATGGAAAAAAATGTCCCCATATCTTAAAATATTTGGATTCCTCTCTCTCTTTGATTGTCAAAGTCAATCGATTCATTTCTGCACAATCCAATATTTTCTTAATTATTTCCCCCTCTGCAGGGATTTCCTATGCTTTCCATCTTTGCACAAATACTATCCTCGCTGCAGTTATTATTTGTATAATCAAATATATATTTTCTTTACTAAATTTCTCTGATAGGATACCCAATAGGAACAGTTCAGCTTTTAAATCTACATGTTGTTGTATCATTTCTTCTAATCATGTTTTAATTAATTTCATCCAATTGTTTTTTTGCTCTTTGTTTAATGTTGTTTAATTAGTCCAATTTAGGTTTCATAATGGAAGTTAAACATTCCTTCTTTGGTTTTTATTTTCGAGCCAATGGTACATTTTATTCCATACTTCATAATAGTCTGAATCAGTGGTGGGTTTCAAAATTTTTTACTACCGGTTCTGTGGGCGTGGCAGGGGAAGGATACTGCAAAATCTCCATTCCCTCCCCAATCCGGGGGAAGGATACTGCAAAATCCCCATTTCCTCCCGATCAGCTGGGACTTGGGAGGCAGAGAATAGATGGGGGCGGGGCCAGTCAAAATTTTTACTACCTGTTCTCCAAACTATTCAAAATTTCCGCTACCAGTTTTCCAGAACTGGTCAGAACCTGCTGAAACCCACCTCTGGTGTGAATCTCTTTCTCTTCTAGCTCCATAGTCATTTTATCCATTTCTGCGCATTCCAGAATTTTCCTAATTACTCTTTCGTCTGAGGATACATTATTTTGTTTCCAGTTTTGTGCAGATATGATTCTTGCTGCAGTGAGTATGTAATAATAATAATAATAATAATAATATTTTAATTTGTATACCGCCCTTCTCCCGAAGGACTCAGGGCGGTGCACAGCCAGAATAAAAATACAAAGAGAACAATACATATAATATTAAGAACACCCCTTAAAAAACTTATTCAATTGGCCAAAAATTTAAACTACAATAACACCCTATAAAAATTTACAAAAATTTAAAACCCATAAAAATAAATTAAAATTTTTTAAATCAAGCCAGTCCAGCTAGACGGAATAAATAGGTTTTAAGTTCGCGGCGAAAGGTCCAAAGGTCGGATAGTTGACGAAGTCCAGGGGGAAGTTCGTTCCACAGGGTAGGAGCCCCCACAGAGAAGGCCCTCCCCCTGGGGGCCGCCAGTCGACACTGTTTGGCTGACAGCACCCTAAGGAGTCCCTCTCTGTGAGAACGCACCGGTCGCTGGGAGATAGAAGATGGCAGTAGACGGTCCCGTAAATATCCTGGTCCTAAGCCATGGAGTGCTTTAAAGGTAGTCACCAAAACCTTGAAGCGCACCCGGAAGACAACAGGCAGCCAGTGCAGTCTGCGCAGGATGGGTGTTACATGGGAGCTCCGAACCGCTCCCTCTATCACCCGCGCAGCTGCATTCTGGACTAACTGGAGTCTCCGGGTGCTCTTCAAGGGGAGCCCCATGTAGAGAGCATTGCAATAGTCCAAGCGAGAAGTGTGACAAGGTTTCTAACAACATATTTTCTCTGGACTGGTAACTTTTATGGACATAGCTGCAAGGCTCTGTTCCTAGCATATGTCACCAGCATGAGTAATTCCTCTTCTAAGTAAATAAAGGAAGCAAGTAAGGGAAACAATGATAGTGTGGGCTAAAATGTTTAGTTATACCATAGAGTTAGATAAATGCCAGAGACTGTGGGATAGGAATTATAAACTAACAATCTCAATTTCATGCAAAGAAAATCTATATAAAATGTTTTATAGATGGCATTTTTCACCCACAAGGACAGCAAAGAATGTTCTTTCTGCGCCAACTCAGTAAGCTCAAACTGCCCAAGGAGCTGCTGATCCAGTTCTACAGAGGAATTATTGAGTCTGTCATTTGCACCTCTATAACTGTCTGGTTTGGTTCTGCAACCCAACAAGAAAAACACAGACTTCAGAGGATAATTAGAACTGCAGAAAAAATAATTGCTACCAACCTGCCTTCCATTGAGGACCTGTATACTGCACGAATCAAGAAGAGGGCCATGAAAATATTTACAGATCCCTCACATCCTGGACATAAACTATTTCAACTCCTACCCTCAAAACGACGCTATAGAGCACTGCACACCAGAACAACTAGACACAAGAACAGTTTTTCCCCCCGAAGGCCATCACTCTGCTAAACAAATAATTCCATCAACACTATCAAACTATTTACTGAATCTGCACTACTATTAATCTTCTCATCGTTCCCATCACCAATCTCTTTCCACTTATGACTGTAACTTTGTTGCTGGCAATCCTTATGATTTATATTGATATATTGACCATCATTTGTGTTGTAAATGTTGTACCTTGATGAACGTATCTTTTCTTTTATGTACACTGAGAGCATATGCACCAAGACAAATTCCTTGTGTGTCCAATCACACTTGGCCAATAAAAATTCTATTCTATTCTATTCTATTCTATAAGGACATGTCCGCTAATTGTTGGAAACGTAATCAGATACCATATTATCATATGTGGTAGATGTGCATAAAGGCAAAAAAATATTGGACAAAAATCCATACATGGTTAGAAAAAAATGGTAAAGCAACACATAGATCTAAAATATGGCCAGAAATATTTTTGTTGGACATTTTGCCAGGAAAATACAATAAAGGGAATGTATATTTAATTTTACATGTATTAACAGTAGCTAGAATTGTGTTTGCACAACAGTGGAAAAAGGAAGAGATCCCAACCGAGAAAAACGTAATTAAAAAAAATATTAAATGTGCAAAAATGGATCGATTACTTAAATTTAAGGAGAAGGGAGAAACTGAATAATATGGGATTTGTTTTATCAGTGGCTAACTAGCAGAAAAGGAAGTTAGGAATTCGGAAATATATGAGAATGATTGTTACATAAGGAAGGTTCGCTAAAATGGATAAGCAAATACCACTATTACTAAGGGATCAATATTAATGTTATGAATATTAGTGTTAATAAGGGGAGGTTTGAGAAATATGCGTAATAAATGAGAAAATCGGGGTTGCCTGGACACCAGAAATATTGAAAATAAATACAGCAATGGAGAGAGATAAGAAGAAGGAGAGAGATAGAAAGGGAGAAGGAGGGAGGGAGAAAGAAGAAAGGGAAGAGGAAAGGAGGAAAGGTAGGGGAAATAAGAGTAGGAGAGAAGGTTAGATAGGGAGGAAGTAGGGTGGAGGGGGAGAAAGGAAGGGGAAGTAGAGAAGGAGTAGGAGAGGAGAGAAGAAAGGAGGGAGGAAGAAAGGAGGGAAGGAGGGAAAAGAGTAAGGGGAGAAGAAGGGATTGCTGTGAAAAGGGAAAGATGAAATGGAAGAAAGGCAACCCCAAATATATTTCAATATATTAGGATTAAAATTGAAATAGTTAAAAAAAAAGAATGAAATGGAATAAATATGAATAAAAATGGAGAAATTAGACCTTTAGGGCGAAAGAAGATGTGACTTAATAAAATGAGCAAGGAAATATTAGGAAATGAATAAAAACTATGAAAAAAGAATATTTTGGCAAAATCTGTAAATATATTTGAATATATTGAATTGTATAAGATATGATATGGCCAATACTCTGTTCATAAACTATGTATGTGTGTAGGGGGGGGAACTAAAAAATCAATACAAACTTGTAATAAAAAAAAGAATATTACTGTTATTATTATGATTACTATTTCTCAGAATTAACTACTCAGACAACACACTATTTATGTAGACATTAAAATTTTTATATTTAATAAAAAAATTAAATTACAAAAAAAAAGAGTAATTCGTCTTCCTTAGAAATGGATGATGATCAGTGGTGGGATTCTACTGGTTCTACCCGGTTCGGGCGAACCAGTAGCGGTGGAGGTGGGAGGCTCCACCCTCCTGCCTGGACATCATCACAGAAGGCTCTCCACATGCGCAGGTGTGGCACACGTGTTCACTTTTGCGAACCGGTAGCAAAGGTAAGCGAATCCCACTACTGATGATGATACAATCGGTGATGAAGATCTTTTTCCTTGAATTGTCCCAGCTGTGAGATGGAGGCAATGCCTCAGAACACTGTCGGCCAACCTATGGCACGTGTCCGGAAGCGGCACATGAAACCATCCCGCGAAGAATGCACGGCCTCGCTGGCTCCTATTCTGTGTTCCTGTGATCACACGCACCCTGGTCAGCGGGCTGTCATGCACGTGGAAGTGGCGGAACCCGGAAGAGTACCCGAACTTCCAGGTTGACATCGCGCACATGTGCAATGGCCAGTTATTTGTTGTGTGCGCGTCCATGCTGGTGTAGGAAGTTAGCCCTCACCCCTCTCCTAGAAGAATGAAATATTTTGGAAGATATTGAATAGGGCAGAATATTGTGTTTCCCTGGATGAGAAATTGAGAAACCTGTTTTAAAGACAAAACAGCTTCCTGCCTCCTCACATCTTTGTCAATGGGCCATTAAGGCTTCAGCCAAGCTCACTCAATCCCCCCACCTTTGTCAATGGACCATCATCTGCAACACAATAGGATTCCAACAGAAACTCACCACATGGCAAGGCTCAAGCAAGCTTGAGAGACAACCTACAATGTTAGCTAAGACCCCCTAGACCACCTGGGAGTTTGACAACCAATCAGGGTACATTTCTTATACAGGAACAGGAAACACCAAGATGGTATAAACTCAGGCACTCAGCATCTTGTCTCTCTCTGCTCTTCTGCCCTCTTCTTCTTCTCTTCTTCTCCTTTCCTCTCTGGTTCTTCACCCAACACCTTGAAACATGTGATCACCATTAAACCATCTTTCCAAGCAGCCTCCATGTTTCCAGTGTCTTTTTCCCCACTTGGAACTGAACCCAGATGGACATTTCTTCCAACACTGGTATCCGGGTGTTTGGGTGCCGGCTCGCGCATGCACGATGGACTGGCACTTTTCCAGGTATTGGCACTCCCACGTACGCATTCAGAAGGAATCCGAACTCGGGATGTCCGAATATTAATTGCTTGAAGGAATTCACACATTTCAAATCAAAAGAAAGGAAACCCGGGTAAAAATGGGCAGATGGTAAGAGGAAAAATGAGATCAACAGATCCGTCTTTGGTCTCGGAAGATTCTGTCTGAATTCAGAAAATCACTGGGCAAGAAATGAGAAGGTATTCCCCCCCCCAGGAGCATTTGATCATGAAGTAGGTCTAATAATCTTAAAGAAGTGAGCTTAGGTGAATTCAAGATTTGTCTAAGGGCAGGACAGGCCCTGAACTAAGCGTTTTGACCTAGGCTTCCCCAATCTACGAAGCAGACTCGTCCCAACAAAACCCCGTTTTTATTAAGTTACTGTGAATTCCTCTCATTCACATCCAGCAAAGTCTTTCAAGGGAGAATTTATAGTCACAGACCTTATCTGGCTTGGAAAGCTACCAGGCCGATACCTTCAAAACCTGGCAAGGAGTCTCGGAGAGTCACGAACCAATTAAGCAAATTAATTGTCTCCTGCAAACTCCACTCCCCTTTCGCTCCTCTTTATTCCCTATGGGAGGGACCGTTCACCATCCACCTCTGGCTTTACTCCTGAGTCGACCCTTGTTCCTTAGCTGTTCCATTCTCCTGGCAGCTCTGTGCA
The DNA here is from genome assembly GCF_028640845.1 of Ahaetulla prasina. Classification (NCBI taxonomy): domain Eukaryota; kingdom Metazoa; phylum Chordata; class Lepidosauria; order Squamata; family Colubridae; genus Ahaetulla; species Ahaetulla prasina. Next base: position 90,253,597 of record NC_080546.1, read on the forward strand.
TGCACACCCTGGGAACAGGCTCCAGCTGTTTGTCTGCCCCACTGATGTCTGACTCCGAAGGCAGCTGACAACTGTCAGACGGCTCTGGCCCCCTCTCTGCCTCCGATGCGGAGCCCTCATCAGTAAAGTGACTAGATTTCAGCGATGGCAAAGCGGGACACCATTGACGGGGGGCGGGCTGCGCATGCACGCTGAGTCTCGCTACCTGGCTGAAGGAGGAGGAGCAGCTGCTGCTTCTCGGCTCTTCCAGGCAGGCTCGGCTCTCGTCTTGGCTCTTCCAGGCAGGCTCAGCTCTCCTCTCGGCTCTTCCAGGCAGCCTCCGGCGGGCAAAGTCAAGCGACGTCTCTCCTCCACCTGCTCTCGCAAGAGCGGGCAGAGGAGAGACGCTGCTTGACGTCTGTAACACCCACTCCCCCACCTCCTCCGCCTCCTTCTCCTCTTGCGTTGCAAAATCGGGACTTTTTTGAAATGCTGCGGGATGCGGGACAAATTATTAAAAAGTGGGACTGTCCCACCAAAAGCGGGACGTCTGGTCACTATACTCATCAGAGCCTTCCCCAGACTCCAGGACTGGCCCATGTTCCTCCCCAATCTCCTCACTGTCTGAGTCACCCACCAGCTCCACTGGCCACTGGCGGGCCACAACACTAGGGGAAAAATACAGTGGTGTTAGATTTTCTTCCCTCAAAGCAAAATGAAGAGGAGAAAACGCATTTTCCCCCTGATCCACTGTGTTTGTATCTCTTAATATCTCCAAAGTTTGGCATCCTTGAGTTTAATGGCAGGATGCTGTCTTACTAAATTTAAATTGCTCACAGATTGCAGATTCTCTGCTCAGCTATGTCTAGTTTAATAAAAAGAAGGACTAGGGGAGACATGATAGCAGTGTTCCAATATCTCAGGGGTTGCCACAAAGAAGAGGGAGTCAAACTATTCTCCAAAGCACCTGAGGGCAGGACAAGAAGCAATGGGTGGAAACTAATCAAGGAGAGAAGCAACTTAGAACTAAGGAGAAATTTCCTGACAGTTAGAACAATTGATCAGTGGGACAACTTGCCTGCAGAAGTTGTGAATGCTCCAACACTGGAAATTTTTAAGAAAATGTTGGATAACCATCTGACTGAGATGGAGTAGGGTTTCCTTCCTAGGCAGGGGGTTGGACTAGAAGGCCTCCAAGGTCCCTTCCAACTCTGTTGTTATGTTATGTTAACAGTCCTCCGAACAGAGATGTCGAGAGAGAAAAAAAAACTTATTTTCTGAAGTAAATGAGCCAAGGTGCGGGGATACGCAGACAGTGAACATGATTAATAACTTCTTCTTCCTGGCAGCCAAAAGACACAATGAATTTCAACTAATAATAATGCAGAAGACATCCAAAGAAACCAGAAGTCCTTTTAATAAAGGCAAAACATCCGGGAGTTGCGGGGGGGAATCAAAATTAAAGAGCCACCGATGGAACAGCCAGATTGACACATTCCAGAATATTAGAACCAATTTGAAGAACTCGTAAGATGAACACACAACATACAGGATATTCCAGTAGATTTTAGTGGAATTGAGATATTTATTTGCGGGGGGGTTGGGGGGGCAGGCGGAGGGAGCAAAATTGCAGATAACTGCCGCACACCAGGATAAAAAGACAAATGCTTTTTTTCGGAAAAGGATTTGGTAAAGGATTGTATGATAAAATGGGCACAGAATATTCAGGAACCAATAATGTTGGAAACATGGGAGAAAATCTGGGTTAGAAATGTTAAGTTTACACAAGCACAGAATTTAAGGGAAAATTTTTATAAGATGTTTTATAGATGGCATTTAGATCCCAAAAAATTATCATGTATGTATCCTAATATCCAAGCGAAATGTTGGAGGTGTGATTGTGATGATGCTACATATTTTCATATTTGGTGGACTTGCAAGAAAATTAAGGTCTTTTGGATAAGAATTTGGTGGATTATTCAAAATGTACTGAAGAAGAAGATAAAGTTCCTGCCACAATTTTTCCTTTTGGGAATTATAATGGATTGTACAGGGATTGAGACTAAATTGATTTTGAACTTAATAACAGCAGCAAGACTGTTGATTGGACAATACTGGAAGAAAGAAGAGATACCTACAATAGAAGAATGGATATTGAAAGTTATTAATTTGGCTGAGATGGCTAAAATCTCAGCGTTTTTAAAAGACAATACGCAGGAAAGATATTTAATTGAATGGAAAAAATGGATTGATTATCTACAAAACAGATATCAGATTAAGAAATATCAGATTGCCTTTGAATAATTAGAAAGTTATTTTATGTAATGGGGAGGGGGTTGGGAGACGAAAAGCTTTGGATGTGGTTATTTGGATTGGACTTTACCTTGTGATTGACCCGGGAAGCCGGGGGGTGGGGGAGGGAGGGGGGTGTTTTTTGTTTTTTTTGGGAGGGAGGGGGAAAAAAGGGGGAAAAATGTTTTTGTTTTTTTAAAACTCTTTCAATAAAAAAAAAAAAAGACAAATGCTATCATCCATCAGCCAGTTCAGCGATTCCTTGAAAGAATTTTATGTGACTCTGTTTGGCAAGATGGTAATGTAGATTGATTTTTACGCATTTGTTAATTTATTTATCCAGGTTAAGAAAAAAAAAAGAGAGAGAGAGAGAAAGCTCTCATCCTTTCAAATGGATGGCTGCACATGATTGAAAAGGGAAGCAGAAGCTGAATCAATGAAAGCAAAGATTTGCAGCTGGCAGCGATAATAGTTAATATTTGTGTTGCTTTGGAGAGTGCTCTAAAGGGGAAATGTATATTAGCTATGTAATTTGTAGAACGGCTGCCTATGATGAGAGAATTTCAAAGTCTTTGTAACATCGCAGGTGTGGGGCAGAAACTAGATAGCGATCCCTGCTTAAAACTACCGACATCTAACCCAGACATAAATTCGGTTGGCTTTTTTTTTTGGGGGGGGGAATTTATATCCCGCCCTTCTCCAAAGACTCAGGGCGGCTTTTGTGTTAGGCAATAGTCTCATCCATTTGTATATTATATACAAAGTCAACTTGTATTGCCCCCCCCCCAACAATCTGGGTCCTCATTTTACCTACCTTATAAAGGATGGAAGGCTGAGTCAACCTTGGGCCTGGTGGGACTCGAACCTGCAGTAATTGTAATTGCAGGCAGCTGTGTTAATAACAGGCTGCATTAGCCTGTTGAGCCACAAGCCTGCATTAGCCTGTTGAGCCACAATCATTAACCATGATTATGACATTGACAAGTTGTATTCTACTGAACTGAACTGAATCAATTTATACGAGATGCCATTAAAAACATTGTTTTAAAAACTGCGGAGGGGAAGGGAAACTGTGACTGAAAGATAAAACAATAGTACTTTAGCACTGGCCTTGATAACAATGATAACAGAACCAGGACTAACAAATCATACTGTTGTGGCCCGCCGGCGGCCAACAGAGTTGGCATCAGATTTGGACAGTGAGGAGGTTGGGGAAGAACATGGGCAGTGGTGGGATTCAGCCGGTTCGCACCTATTCGGGAGAACCGGTTGTTAACTTTCTAAGCAGTTCGGAGAATCGGTTGTTGGAACAAGTCTTATTTTGTTTTTTTCCCCACTTTACAGGGCTAATCCTGTAAGGAACTGAAACATTCTCGTATTGTTTCTAGCCTAATCTTTATTGCCCTGCTTACAGAAACTGCCTCTCTGGTTAATCCTTATTACATTGTAATAGCTAAGGTGAAACACCCATCGATGTGTGTGACTTTGAGTTGGCCACACCCACACGGTCACATGTCCACCGAGCCACACCTACCCAGCTGGTCATTAGGTCAGAGAACCGGTTGTTAAATTATTTGAATCCCACCACTGAACATGGGCCAGTCCTGGGGGCTGGGGAAAGCTCGGACGAGGGCTCTGCATCGGAGGCCGAGAAGGAGTTAGACAGCAGTGAAGCAGAGGAAAAGCTGGAGCCCGTTCCCAATGTGCGCATACGCAGAGCTGCCAGAAGACAAGAACCAACTCAGAAAGCAGGGTCGACTCAGGAGTAAAGCCACGCCTTGGAGGTGATTGGACCCTCCCATAGGAAATAAAAAAAAGGAGCGAACAGGGAGTGGACTTTTGCAGGAAACCATTCATTCATTCCGTGATTCTGAGAGACTCTGTGCCAAGTTTTGCCTTGTACTCCGGTTGGAAACAAGTTGCGTGGCAGCTTGCCAAACGAGATAAGGCATGTTGCGAAATAGTCCTTTGAAAAACTGTTTGGTCAAACCTTGCTGACTGTGAATGAATGTAATTAAACAGCTGTGTAAATATAAGAGGTTTTGCCGGCACCAATTCCTGCCGCCTGCTTGTTTATGGAGCATAATAATAATAATAATAATAATAATAATAATAATAATAATAATAATAATAATAATAATAATAATAATAATAATAATAATAATAATAATAATAATAATAATAATAATAATAATAATGATGTTTTAATTTGTATACCGCCCTTCTCCTGAAGGACTCAGGGTGGTGAACAGGCAAATAAAATAAAAACAAACATACACAATAATTAAAACAACCCTTAAAAAACTGATTTAAATTTGCCAGAAAATTTAAAATGACATTACACCCCATAAAATTACAGAAATTTAAAACCCATCAAAATTCAATTAAAATTTAAAAATAAAATCAGGCCAGTCCAGCCATATGAAATAAATAGATTTTAAGTTCGCGGCGAAAGGTCCTAAGGTCAGGTAGTTGTCGAAGCCCGAGGGGAAGTTCATTCCACAGGGTAGGAGCCCCCACAGAGAAGGCCCTCCCCCTGGGGGCCGCCAGTTGACACTGTTTGGCTGACGGCACCCGGAGGAGTCCCTCTCTGTGGGAACGCACCGGATGCTGGGAGATAGAGGCCGGCAGTAGACGGTCCCGTAGATAGCCCGGTCCTAAGCCATGGAGCGCTTTAAAGATGGTAACCAATACCTTGAAGCGCACCTGGAAAACAACAGGCAGCCAGTGCAGTCTGCGCAGGATAGGTGTTACATGGGAGCTCCGAACCGCTCCCTCAATAACCCGCGCAGCCGCATTCTGGACTAGCTGAAGTCTCCGGGTGCTCTTCAAGGGGAGCCCCATGTAGAGAGCATTGCAGTAGTCCAGGCGAGAGGTCAGAACACATGGGTTGTTAACCAAGGAACACAACTGGAAGTGCCTATAGATCCAGATTTGGCAGAAAATGAAGAGGAGGAATCTTTCACTGGAAAGAGAGGCAGCCGAATAATTGTCTTTTGGCTTTTTGAAATCCCTTTCAAAAATACAGACTTGGCTTTATTCTGGGCAAAATAGTTGGGATCAATGCTTTGGGGGACCATATTTCAGAAAACCTGGATGATCTTGAGTGACACGAATGCTGTCTCTAATTTTCCGAGTATCAGCGTGGCATTGAATGCACCCAGGTTTTATGTTTAACTCGCATTTGCATTTTATGCTTGCTAAAACTCACAGGGGGTGGGCTTTAAAAAGCAAAAAAAAAAAATGCCATCATGCAAGTCAAACATAAGTGTCCACATGGGTTGAGGCAGGTTTTTTTTTTTTTTTGAAAAGGTACCAGAAAAGCTGATTTGAGTCTCCCCATCCATACCTGCCTAATGTCAGGAAGACAGGAAGATGGATAAGCTACTGTGCGAAGGCCCATCCACCCCCCCGTCCTCAGGATAAAATATTCTACAGAATATTAAAATAGACAGATTAGAATATTTTCCTTAAAGAAGAAGAGGAGAAAGATATCCTCAAGAAAGGCAGCAGCCTCAGTCTTTCTGCTATAGGAAAACAGCCTCAAGCTTTGTGGATAAATATTTTGTATTCATTCATAAAGCCAGACCATTCTATTCAAACACAAATAGAATAGAATAGAATAGAATAGAATAGAATAGAATAGAATAGAATAGAATAGAATAGAATAGAATAGAAAATGTGGAATAGAATAGAAAATGTGGAATAGAATAGAATAGAATAGAAAATGTAGAATAGAATAGAATAGAAAATGTAGAATATAATAAATGGAATGGAATGGAATGGAATGGAATGGAATGGAATAGAATAGAATAGAATAGAATAGAATAGAATAGAATAGAATAGAATAGAATAGAATAGAATTCTTTATTGGCCAAGTGTGATTGGACAAACAAAGAATTTGTCTTTGGGGCATATGCTCTCAGTGCACAGAAGGAGAACAAAATACATTCATCAAGAATAAAAAGATACAACACTTACTGATAGTCAAGGTTACTAATAAGCTATCAAATTGTACTAGGAAACAAGTAAAAACAATATAAATTGTAAGGTACAAGCAACATGGCTATAGTAATAAGTGGGAAGAGATAGATACTAGTAAGGGAGAGAAGAAGAATACCAATACAGTCTTAGTAAATTATTTGACAGTGTTGTGGGACTTAGTTGTTAAGCAGAGTGATGGCATTTGGGAAAAAAACTGTCCTTGTGTCTAGTTGTTCTGGTGCGCAGTGCCCTATTGTGTCATTTTGAGGGTAGAGGTTGAAACAATTTATGTCCAGGATGCGAGGTGTCTGTAGATATTTTCACAGCCAACAGCTCCGTATAAGCAACATAATAGACAAGGAGCCAAAACTGATAAGATTAGGATAGAGAAATGAAAAACCTAGGATTTGCATTTCCCCTTTTGTCTATAGAGCCAGTTATGACCCCTACATGACCCCATAGGAATCTAGCAACAGCCATTAAGATATTAAAGGGCATATTCTTCCACAGGAACAGGCAATTTAATCACAAAGCCCCCCCAAATTGTATAAAAGCCCATCTGCTCTCAACCCCAATTTATCAGCCAACCCAGAAGCACTCTCTTGTCATTGTTGTTTCTGGCTACCAAATAAACGGAGACCTCTTTTCCAACTGCAGCCTGCCTCCAATTCATTTCTCCTGCATCTTTCTCCCAGCTTGGAATAAGGACCGAACCAGATTTTATTTCCATCTCTTTCATACCACAGCGGTACCTGTTGACACTGTGTGTTCCTTCTTACATTGCTAAATTTATTTAGTTGTGAGCTAGCTACAATCCAGGTCCTTTTTAAGGCAAGGCATCAAATAGTTACAGCTTCCCTCGCTCCTCTTTTCCTACACATAGATCAAAGTTAGATAGGTTTCCACTTGTTTACTTTTGCGTTATACTGTGTTGCCTCTAGGCCTAGTTAATCCTTCCTTCCTGTCCTCCATACCTCCAGGAATACCGAGTTTAAGAAAATGGCATTTAAATCTATTTAATCCCTGGAACTAGACTTTTAAAAGAATCACTCGTGGAACAAAGCAGTAGGATAGATTTTTTGAGGCAGGACAACTTTGCCGTAATCCCTTTTACGGGAACTATCCATAATACTCATGCTGAGAGAATGCCAATGCAGTGAAGTGCCTTCTTTCATTTTTTCCCCCCCTGCATACAATCTTCCTTTTTATTTCTCTTCTTCTCCTTGAAAGTGCAAAACTCACTCTCCGGCTGGAGCTAAGATGCTAAAAAGATTTAGGTCACGATGAAATGAACCAAATACGGAGCCGATCAGCCAGTGAGGGATTATGACAAGACGGGGTTTCATTGTCTTGGCAAAAAGCAAGGAAACAGCTGATTCTGTCGACTCGATGCACTTGTGATAGAGATACCAAGAATCAGAATGGCGTGGCCGTCCAGCGGTGGATCACACCCAGGAATATTCTGCCTTCATACCATAAATAATGTAACACTAGGAAGCCATTCAGGCGGCAGGCTTCATTAGAGCTTGTGAAGGGTTCCTGCTTGTGTGATTTCAAGCAAAATAGAGCTGGAAGGGACCTTGGAGGTCTTCTAGTCCAACCCCCTGCTGTCGTGTCCCATTCTTCCTCTGACAGCCGGGTCTGGGAAGTCTGTATCCAGTGTGGCCACGAAGCCTCTGCAGCTTTGCCAAATTCCTGTCAGAGTTCTCAGGGCAGGCAGGAATCCAAGGTGTGACTTCAGCAACCAGATGAGACTTTGCCTGACTCAAGGAATGCCAAAAAGCAGATCCTTTATACATGGAGCCACATGGGGTGTGGCTCCATGACTCAGCACTTATCCAGGCCTGCCCCTCCCTTCCTTTTGCTGACGTCGCCTCTCCATTCTCCAGAAGCGGGGATCTGTCCACTTTTCGTCCTCCTGCTCAGCTGCCAGCAATTCTAGCTCGTGGCTGGCTTCGTGCTCACACGCTGTAGGGAGGTTTGTTTGCTCAGTCTGTCCGGGCATGGTGCCAGGGCTGGGGGGCTGGAGGCATGCCAGGCCATTCTTCTTCACTATCAGTCTCTGGCTGAGATAGCAGGAGATGGGAGGGACTCGGCTGAGGAGAGGGGGGTGGGCGAGGCACAACACCTGCTCAAGCAGGAGACCATTCCAGACAAGTGGCTGTCCAGTGATGGAGCACCGACAATTTCTGGAAACAAGCTGTTCCGCTGGTTAATTGTTCTCATTGTTAGGAAATTTCTCCTTCATTCCAGGTTGCTTTTCTCCTTGATGAGTTTCCATCCCTTGTTTCTTGTCCTGCCTTCTGGTGCTTTGGAGAATAAGCTGACCTCCCCTCTTCTTTGGGGCAGCCCCTCAAATACTGGAATACTGCTATCATGTCCCCTCTAGTCCTTCTTTTCTCTAGACTAGCCAAACTCAAATCCTCCAATCTGTCAGCCCTGAAGTCATTTTGGAAATCTTCAGGGCTGCCACAGCCAGGCCTCTTGCAGCTGTGGGAATGTAAGGAGGGAGATAGAGATAACTGGGGGAACTGTAGTCAAAATAACTTTCTTTCCCATGGAAGCTAAGGACGTCCCCACCAGGTGTTAGGAAGGCGTAGGCCAACGGCAGCTGAAGGAGGACTGTGACCTGATTGGACCGTGTGATGGACACCTGAACTGGTGTCGTGTCCCACTCCCTGTCCGACAACTGGGTCTAGGAAATCCGTATCAAGCGTGGCCACGAAGCCTCTGCAGCTTTGCCAAATTCCTTCCAGGTTTCTCAGGGCAGGCAGGAATCCAAGTTGTGACTTCAGCAAACTAGATGAGACTTTGCTTGACTCAAAATTGGAATGCCAAAAGCAGGTCCTTTATATAGGCTGTGGGGTGTGACTCCATGACTCAGCATTTATCCAGGCCTGCCCCTCCCTTCCTTCCGCTGGCGTCGCCTCTCAGATCTCTGGAAGCGAGGATCCTTCCACTTTGAATTGTCTTCTGCTGTTTGAGAAAGGGAGGGGTCAGAAGGAGTAGGCCCGAGTAATTCCAATCTGTGGCTGACTTCCTCTGATGGCTGAGCCAAAGGAACACACGCCGTATGAGTGAGGTTTGTTTGTTCATTCCTGACATCCTCTCCGGGCATGGGGCCAGGGCTGGGGGCTGGAGGCATGACAGGCCGTTCATCTTCATTATCAGACTCCGAGTCTGATAGCAGGCCTGGGAGGAGACGGGAGGGGCCCGGCTGAGGAGAGGAGGGAGGATGAGGCACAACACCTGGGGACAAGAGCTTTGGGTTTTGATTTGGATGGGAAAAACCTCAAGTCCTTCAGAGTCGGGTTTTCACCAGCTGTGCCATCATGGCATTCCTAATAAATTCCTACTTCAAGGAAACTCCAGGCCTCAGGGTTTTGATTTTGTTGGGTCTGTTCCTTGGAGCCCTGGGACAATTGTTCTTCATATGTTTTAGTCTCCAGGCCTTTAATCGTCTTAGTTGCTCTTCTTTGCACTTTGTCCAGAGTGACAATCTGCAATATAAATTACTGTAGATGTTTACAAAACATAGGTTGTACTTTGCCTATAAAGCCAGCTATGACCCTTACGTAACCCCTACAACAGCCAATAGAATACATGTTCTTGCACAGGAACAGGAAGCTCAAGTGCAAAGCCCAAGCGAAGGTATAAAAACCTTCCACTCTCAACTCCATGTGGTCAGCTGCACCAGAACCATGGGATTGGTGGTTCTGCTTCCTCATTAAACCATCTTTCCAATCAGCCTCCATGTTTCTAATGTCTTTCTCCCAGCTTGGAACTGAACAAGATGGATATTTCTTCCAACACAGGCCTGTGTTAAGAATAAAAATGAAGGTCTTTAGGATGCATTTCTTGCAAAAGAGATTAGCCTACATTCTCAAGACGGTGGAGAGTTGATATAAGCTGCAGGGTGACAGGAAGGATAAGATCAGTGTCGGCTTTCTGGGTGGAAGAAATGAACTCAGAAATGTTTGGGGCAAATAGGACAATAGGACAAATCAACAACAGACATGAATGAAGGTGGCATTTTGTCAGGAATGACAAATTACACAAAGTAGATAGAATTTTGGAAATAAAAGAGAAAGCAGTAACTGCTTTTGTGAGTCCAAGTTTCAAATGACGTGAAATATATTCTTGGGGGAACCTGCACAAAAGAGGTTGAAATGAGTAGGCATCCTGCTAGAAGGTGATTAAATTTCATCAGATTTCCAAAGTGCTCCTCTGCTGAATCTAAATCAACAGCCATCTTGGATTTTTAATTTTTTTCCCCTTAAGATGGAGACTCTGAATTGCTTCTCTTCCTACCGGGTATTAATTCATTGAACTTGATTTCAGAAAGCAGGCTATTTTATTTTCTCTGGATTTGAGCAGAGGTGGGTTTCAGCCGGTTCTGATCAGTTCTGGAGAACCAGTAGCGGAAATTGTGAGTAGTTCAGAGAACCGGTAGTAAAAATTCTGACTGGCCCCGCCCCCATCTATTCTCTGCCTCCCAAATCCCAGCTGATCGGGAGGAAATGGGGATTTTGCAGTAACCTATCCCTGAAGTGGGGAAGGAATGGAGATTTTACAGTATCCTTCCCCTGGAGTGAGGTGGGAATGGAGATTTTACAGTATTCTTCCCCTGCCACTCCCACCAAGCCATGCCCACCAAGCCACGCCCACAGAACTGGTAGTAAAAAAATTTGAAACCCACCACTGGATTTGAGAACAGACCTGAAACCCCAAAAGTACAAATCTACATTGTTTTATTGTCTACTAGCTATCTATAATGCTGTTGGCCAAAAACTTAGTCTCGTGATTCCATTGGTCCATTCCATTTGCAAGACATTTTTCTTCGAAAGTTGGCAGTGCAAAAAAATCCAAATTTCCCCTCAAAAGTTCATTTTGTAATGCAATTTTCAAATCAAAAACAAACACGCAGACACACAAAATCTGGGTTGCAGCCTGATATAATGGAATTAAATTCTGCAAACCCCAGTAAATCCAATATATATATGTATGTATGTATGTAGATCTTTGGTTATTCGGGTTTTCTCCCGCGTAAAATTGGAAGTGTCTTGGCGACGTTTCGACGAAGTCTCATTCGTCATCTTCAGGCTTCAGCTTCGTGCTTCGTGCTTCTGGGAGCAAGAATTGTTTCTGGGAGCAAGAATTGCTCCCAGAAGCACGAAGCTGAAGCCTGAAGATGACGAATGAGACTTTGTCGAAACATCGCCAAGACACTTCCAATTTTACGCGGGAGAAAACCCAAATAAACAAAGATCTACATACAAACACCCGCGAAAACCTCAGAAAACAAATATATATATATATATATATATTTGCATTTATATCCCGCCCTTCTCCGAAGACTCAGGGCGGCTTACACTATGTCAAGCAATAGTCTTCATCCATTTGTATATTATATACAAAGTCAACTTATTGCCCCCAACAATCTGGGTCCTCATTTTACCTACCTTATAAAGGATGGAAGGCTGAGTCAACCTTGGGCCTGGTGGGGCTTGAACCTGCAGTAATTGCAGGCAGCTATGTTAATAACAGACTGTCTTAGCAGTCTGAGCCACCAGAGGCTCTTATATACATGTCTATATAAACTTAGACATGACTAATTGGGTTTACTGTGGTTCTACATATGTCCGTGTGGTTGAATGAAGTTACTGTCAGAGCTTCAAAGTAAACCTTCCAACTCTGTTGTTATTATTATTAGTAAGTCTACAATTATAATTCATTGAGAGAGACTATAAATAGATTGGTGCTCTCTTAGCATCGTTGTTTTCTTGCAGACATTTAATTACCCAACTAGGTAACATCATCAGTGTTAGAAGGGAGTGGGGTTTGTAGAGAGGAGGAGGAGGAGGATTGTGGGGTCCTTGGTGTTCTCTGAATTCGGCTGTTTTCTTCCGCGCATGCGCCCGACCTCAAAAACACGCCTAAATAGGACGGCATAGAATTGGAGTGGGTGAGTTGTCCCACCTGCGATTTCCACTACCGGTTCAAGCGAACCGGCTGAATGCCACTTCTGCCAGTTGCCAAATGTCCAAATTTTATTTAAATGATTGTGGGGAGGTTGAAACAGGGAGGGAGTGGTTGGAATTCATTTTTTTCTGCCTTACATCATTTTGGACAGTCACTAACCAAATGGTTGTACATTGGAAGATTACCTGTATATCGGGGTGAAATGCTCCCGGTTCGGACCGGATCGCCCAAACCGGTAGTGATGGGGCGGATGGTTGGGAGAACCGGTAGCAAAAATCCCTGCCCTTCCCGCCCATGCCCATCTGAGCCATGCGATCATCAGAGGATTTTTTTTTAACTTTTAAAAGCATTTTTTTCTTTAGCCGAAAAAATGCTTTTAAAAGTAAAAAAAAAAGCCTCTGATGATCATGCGGCTCAGCTGGGATTGTCAGAGGCTTTTAAAAGCATTTTTTCTACAACCTCTTCGGCTGAAGAGGTTGTAGAAAAAATGCTTTTAAGAGGCTCTGGCGATCCCAGCTGAGCTGCATGATCATCAGAGGCTTTTTTTTTCTTTTAAAGGCAAAAAAATATCCTTTTAAAAGAAAAGAAAAGCCTCTGACGATCAGGCAACTCAGCTGGGATCGTAAGAGCCCTTTAAAAGCATTTTTTTTACAATCCCTTCGGCCGAAGAGGTTGCAGAAAAAATGCTTTTAAAAGTAAAAAAAAAAAAGTTGGCCACGCCCAACCAGCCACATTACCCACCATCACCACCAAGCCACGCCCACAGAACTGGTAGTAGTAAATTTTACATTTCACCACTCCTGTGTATTTGATGGCTGATTTTCTTCCTCCGTGTTAAATTCAACAGAATCCATTCACTGTGTTCTTACCATTTTTTTCGGCCTAGGCGCTAGTTTGCATGAATTCAGCTGGGAGCTTGAATCCCAGCTCACGTTGTTGGTTAAATCTTGATTTGCTGCTGATCAACATGTTTTCTATGATATTAATTTTATCCAGTGTCAAATTTAAGGTGACTTCAGTCGGTTGCACAATTCATATCCTGACAGCGTCTGTCATACAGGAGCTAAAGGGCCATTTAATATTTGCATCGGACTATTACTCATAAACACGATTTCAGTTCCTGAAGAACAGGAACTGAAGGCAAAAACCAAGATCCATCTCCAGATTCTTAAAAAACAAAAAAACAAAAACCCAACCCAATACTTAAAAGGAAATCTTAAGCAGGAGATAAAACAGCGCGCTCTAACTTCTGTGTTCCCTTAGTTATATTCTCTAAGGGTGAAATGCTCCCGGTTCGGACTGGATCAGCCGATCTGGTAGCAATGGTGGCAGGTGGTTCGAAGAAGCGATAGCAAAAATCCCCCGCCCATGCCCAGCTGAGCCACGCGATCGTCAGAGCCTCTTTTTTTTTGTTACTTTTAAAAGCATTTTTTTTACAACCTCTTTGGCCGAAGAGGTTGTAAAAAAATGCTTTTAAAAGGTTAAAAAAGAGGCTCTGACGATCTCAGCTGAGTTGCCTGATCATCAGAAGCTTTTTTTTTTACTTTTAAAAGCATTTTTTACAACCTCTTCGGCCGAAGAGGTTGTAAAAAAATGCTTTTAAAAGGTTAAAAAAAGACTCTGACGATCTCAGCTGAGTTGCCTGATCGTCAGAAGCTTTTTTTGTTACTTTTAAAAGCATTTTTTAACTCTGTTGCCAGCTCCGTAGGCTGCTGGCGGACCACAACAGCAGCATCAAACAACACAGCGATATAGGATGGGATTGCCCCCGAGCATGTGGGCAGACCAACCCGCAGGTCACCACTACCAGCTGAATACTACCTCTGGTATTTATGTACCTTAGAAAGGAAGGAAAAACTAATGCATAAGCAACAGATGACGTAGGCATACATATTCATAGGGAATGGATCTCAGAATGCTTCTTGCCTTTCTGCTGTCTGAGAGAACAAAGGGAAAAGAAATAAACAAGAAAACAAGAAGAGGGAGCTCGTTTGGGAATGCCAGATGCTGGGAAATTAAAACATCTCCCATCGGCACCTATGAGAACGAATCCATGGGAGTTTTCCTGATACGAGAAACGATTTCAAGTTCAAAAGCCAAATTGCTTGTATCTCTATTTTATAATCTAACTGAATAAGAAATCGAGCGTAGTTCATTCATTCCTCCATGTTTTCCCCAATCCTGATATTTTGGGGAAGCGATCAAAGTAACAAATGTTTGCACATGGCTTACTCTGGATATTTAAGCCCTTCCACACTTCCAAAGTTAGATGGTGTTGGTTAAAGGAGGGATCATCTAGGTCAGGGGTCCCCAACCTTTCAGATCTCAGGGACCACTAAATTCATAATTTAAAATCCCCTGGACCACTAAGATGATCTGCCTAATGACCGGCTGGGTGGGCGTGGCTAGGTGGTCATGTGACTGGGCGGGCGTGGTCAACTCGATGTCACTCACATCAAGGGGTGTCTCCCTGGCCTCTACTCGCCCCTCCCCTCCCAGCTACTCCTCACCTGCCCGCCCAGGCTCCTTAGGGCCCCAACAGGAAGCAGTTGTTGGAGCTAAGCAGCCACCATGAGAAAGAGTTGGCAAAACAGCTGGCTCAGTTCAAATTGGATCTGGCCAAGAAGGAGGCTCAGCAGAAGCACCTCACTGAGGACTAGGAGCATAGGCTTTCCAAGCAGAGGGAAGACCTACGGGAGTGCAAGACCAGGTACCAGCACCTGGAGGTTCAGCGGGCTGAGATGGTCAGCCAGTTCCAGGCCATGATGCAGTCCCACTGGAACAAGGCCCTCCGACTCTTCGCCACCAGCAGCGCTTCCCTCCAGCCTTCGCCCAAAGCCCCCCACCAGGAGGCTGAAGGAGACCTCTAGTTGGAATTTCTGCCCTCCTCTGATCTGCACAAAAAGACCCCAAAGGGGGAGACTCTCTGCAGCAACACAAACGTTCATTGCATGTATCTGTTCTATCCCCCTTGCCTCAGTCCGAGCGATGACTTAATTAGCTGGCAACTATCAGCTTCTGGCAGCAAACTAGCGAGCATCTGCCAAGTGTCTCTGTTATCTCCCTCGACGCCAATGAGTCACCCAGGAACAAACTTCAGCTCTTAGTTAATCAGTTGATTTGCCTGCTACGAAGAGGCACAGCAGCTCTCGCTGCCTTTATATCCTGTGGGGTGTGGCTCCATGACTCAGCACTTCATAGGCCTGCCCCACCCCTGCTTCTGTTGTTCCCACCTCTCCTGCCTACAAAACCTAGGGTCCAGCCAGGCCTGATCACCATCAGCCGGGTCTGGAGGCGTGGCCTGGGGGGGGAAGAGTCAGGGGACGGAGGCCTCGTTATCTCCTCCACCTGGCCTGCCTCTGGCTCCTGGAGCTGAGCCAGGGAAGCCAGTGCTCCCGAGGTAAGTCCTGATGGCCCTTCCCCCTCACTTTCCAAGTCACTTTCTGGCAGGGGGCCCGGCTCGGGGGGCGCAGACACAACAGTATCCGTCCCAGGAGGCTGTAGTTTGAGGACCTGTTGTGATTTAGTGCAATATAAAAATTGCAAATAATTTTTCTGCGGACCACCAAAATTTTCTTGCGGGCCACCAGTGGTCCATGGACCACCAGTTGGTGACCGCTGATCTAGGTTATGCCTGTTGAAATTAGTTATTTTAGGAAATTCAGCATGTTGTTGAAATGTAAGTCTTAAACTCTGTGGACTATGGATAGTCCACAATATGAACTTTAAAAAGTTTGCACTATTGCAAAACGGGTGTATTATCCAGGTATTCATACACTATTTTTTGAACTCCTGCTCATGTAACAGAAGAGATTTTTCTTCTATTGTTACTATGCTTTTAAAAACTTTTGTTCAGCCACTTATTTTAAAAAGAATCCGCTTATGGCACAACTTGCCTCAAATCCATTCTAAGGTGTATATTTGTTTTCCAATAAAAAAAAGTAATTAACTAAAAAAAAAAAAAAAAGAAAGAAAGAAAGAAATTGAGCATCGCAATCATTCTAGAACAGGGGTCTCCAACCTTGGCAACTTTAAGACTTGTGGACTTCAACTCCCAGAATTCAAAGCTGCAAAGCAAAGCTGGCTGAGGGATTCTGGGAGTTGAAGTCCACAAGTCTTAAAGTTGCCAAGGTTGGAGACCCCTGTTCTAGAAAGCGTGAGACCATGAGTTCTAGTCCTGCCTTTTGGTGTGAAAACCGGCTGGGTGATTTTGTGACAGTCCCTCTCTCTCAGCTCAGCTCACCTGATAGGTGGGAAAATAGGAGAAGGAAGGAAGGAGCTGTAGGAAGTTAGCACCCATCCCTCTCCTAGGAAAATGAAATATTTTAGGAAATATTAAAAGGGCAGAATATTTCCCCTAAAAAGGAGGTAGAAACATACACACACACTCTTGTCAATGGGCCATTAAGGCCTGGGCCAGTCTATTCTACATAACAAAGATCTACCACCTTCATAAAGTCATAGTAGGAATTGCCCAAAGCCCTTTCATTACATCATCACCCAGCAAGAGTCAACCAAGCCTGGAACACAGACAACCTACAAAGTTACCCCTGCATGGCCTCCATGTGAGTCTGACAACCAATCAGAATACAAGCTCAAATTCAAAAGCCCAGACAAACAGGAAGCAGGAAGTGAAGCTAAGCAAGATCACATCAAATACCTGTACAATTAGCACAGGGGGCCCCCAAGGCTGTGTGCTCTCCCCACTTCTCTTCTTTCTGTAAACCAATGACTGCATCTCCAACAATCCATCTGTTAAGCTACTGAAGTTCGCAGATGACACAACAGTGATCATCCTCATTCGAGGCAACGATGAATCCACACACAGACGGGAGGTTGAACGACTAGCCTCGTGGTGCGACCAGAACAATCTGGAACTGAACACACTCAAAACCGTAGAAATGGTGGTAGACTTTAGGAGAAACCCTCCCATACTTCCACCTCTCACAATACTAGAGAAAACAGTATCAACAGTAGAGACCTTCAAATTTCTAGGTTCTACCATATCGCAAGATCTAAAATGGACAGCTAACATCAAAAACGTCATCGAAAAAGCACAACAAAGAATGTTCTTTCTGCGCCAACTCAGAAAGCTCAAACTGCCCAAGGAGCTGCTGATCCAGTTCTACAGAGGAATTATTGAGTCTGTCATTTGCACCTCTATAACTGTCTGGTTTGGTTCTGCAACCCAACAAGACAGACACAGACTTCAGAGAATCATTAGAACAGCAGAAAAAACAATGGCTATCAACCAGCCTTCTATTGAGGACCTGTCTACTGCATGAGTCAAAAAGAGGGTCGTGAAAATATTTACAGACCCCTCGCATCCTGGACATAAACTGTTTTAACTCCTATCCTCAAAATGACATTATAGAGCACTGCACACCAGAACAACTAGACACAAGAACAGTTTTTTCCCGAAGGCCATCACTCTGCTAAACAAATAATTCCCTCAACACTGTCAAACTATTTACTGAATCTGCACTACTATTAATCTTCTCATCGTTCCCATCACCCATCTCCTTCCACTTATGACTGTACGACTGTAACCTTGCTGCTTGTATCCTTACGATTTATATTGATATTGTTTCCTGATTGCTTATTTGTACCCTATGACTATTGTCAAGTGTTGTACCTTAGAATTCTTGATGAATGTATCTTTTCTTTTATGTACACTGAGAGCGTATGCACCAAAGACAAATTCCTTGTGTGTCCAATCACACTTGGCCGATAAAAAATTCTATTCTATTCTATTCTAATTATTGATTTGGGATTTTGAAAGTCCGTGCAATTCCTTTCCCTCCTATCTTTAGCGGAAACTATAACGAGACCTGTTTCTCAGAAATCGGTTGCGGGAAGGGAGGAGGGACGGTTTCTAATTTAACTGAAAATGTATTTCTCCAAAACAAATCTCTCTGGTTGGTCTCTGATGGCCATTAAATATATGTTTTAAAGGCTTATAAAAGCAATGCATTTTGTTTCCATATCCCCCCTGAGAACACGCAAGGAGCATCCATTTTCTGCAGAGGTTGAATGAATGATAAAGAGTCGAGAAATACAATCCTTCCTAGGATGCTGTTTGATATTATTTTAAATTGGGAAGACCTTGGCTCCGGTAATCTTCTTCTTCAAGGGCATCTGGCAAACAATTCAGCAAAGATAAAGAACAATCTAAAATGGAGCCTTTTGAACTTTGATCCTACAGCCTTGGAATTACTTGCCCAGCAAGCTGAGATTCTGCAAACTTCTTCAGTCCCAGTTCATATCATTTCTGAGTATCTCACCAGACTACCAAATGTTGTTGTTGTTGTTAATTGTGAAGTTGTGTCTGACCCAACACAACCCCATGGACTATGTTCCTCCAGGCCTTCCTGTCCTCTACCATCCTCTGGAGTCCATTTAAGCTCACGCCGACTGCTTCAGTGAATCCATCCAGCCACCTCATTCTCTGTCATCCCTTTCTTCTTTTGCCCTCAATCGTTCCCAGCATTCGGCTCTTCTCCAGGGAGTCCTTTCTTCTCATTAGGTGGCCAAAATATTTGAATTTCCTCTTCAGGATCTGGCCTTCTGAAGAGCAGTCAGGGTTGATCTTCTCTATAACTTACTTGTTCATTCGCCTTGTAGTCCAAGGGACTCGTAGGAGTCTTCTCCAGCACCAGAGTTCAAAGGCCTCAATTCTTTGGCACTCAGCCTTTCTTATGGTCCAACCTTCATAGCCATCCATTGCAACTGGGAAACTCATAGCCTTGACTATACGCACTTTTGTTGGCAGGGTAATGTCTCTGCTTTTTAGTACGCTGTCTAGATTTGCCATAGCTTTCCTCCCCAGGAGCAAGCATCTTTTAATTTCTTGGCTGCAGTCCCCATCTGCGGTGAACTTGGAGCTCAGGAAAATAAAATCGGTCACTACCTCCATTTCTTCCCCATCTATCTGCCAGGAATTGAGAGGGCCGGATGCCATGATATTAGTTGTCTTAATGCTGAGTTTCAAGCCAACTTTTGCACTCTCCTCTTTCACCCGCATCAAGAGGCTCTTTAGTTCCTCTTCGCTTTCTGCATATACCACTGCGTATCTGAGGTTGGACTACCAAATATATATGCTTTATTCCCTATGGTGGGATTCAAATAATTTAACAACCGGTTCTCTGTCATCACGGGTGGGTGGGCGTGGCCATGGTGGGCATGTCCAGGGGGTGTGACAGGCAGCACTCAGCCGCCTGCACCCCCCTGGGAGCAAAAATGGACCACAGGGGCGGGCCACACACCCCTATGCCCATTTTGGGCCTAGTAGGCCTCCTGTTGTGTCTCCAGCCCCCGAACCTGGCCCCATGCCCGAAAGTGACTCTGAGAGTGAGGGGGAAGGGCCGGTAAGGCTTACCTCAGAAGCATCGATTCCTTTGGCCCGGCTCCAGGAACCAGAACCAGGCCAGTCGGAGGACGTAATGAGGCCGTCATCCCCGATTCCTCCTTTCCCCAGGCTACGCCTTCAGACCCAGCTGATAATCATACTAATCAAGCCTGGATCGACCCGCGCTTCAGAAGATTAGAGAGGAGGCGTCATCAAAGGGAAGGGTGGGGCAGGAGCCCCACCCCACAGGATATATAAAGAGTTTTGGGACTGCTCTCAGTTCCACGGGAAGCAAATTAGCTGAACCGTGTCGAAATGAGCTGAAGTCTTAATCTGTTTGAACTTTTTGGCAGGCAGCTGTGTTTTCTCGGCCAGGACTGATAGGAGCCATGAACCCACTGGCTGTAGGCCAGCTCATTACTCCAAAATGAGGACGAACACCTCCCTGCACTTACCTGGGACATGTGGGGACTCCTGGAAGGGGCGGGGTAGGGCCAGCCAGCAGTTTAACAACCGGCCCAAACCAACTGAATCCAACCACTGTCTATAGCAGAAAGGAACAAGGAGTTTTCTTCCATAGGGATATGGATTATGACTCCCTCTAAATCCAAGGAAAGTGGCTAATGATCAAAGTTTTGAGGAGAGGGAGTCGGCGTCTTCCAGACATCTTGTATTTTAAAGCCTAGAGGCCCTCAACGTGGAGAGCATCTCCTTTGCGCTCCATGCCAACATGCTCAGGAGGAAGAAATAACAGAATCACAAGGCGGAAGCAACTACAAAGGTTATCTAGGGGAACCAATTAATGATGGATGATCAGCTGCTTCAAAGAAAGCTTCAAAGATGGTGGATCCAGGATCTCCACAGGCTCCGCTGACTCTTCCATTGTTGCATAAAACTTCCCACAAAGAATATATAATTTTTTTTCCATAACTAATTGAAAACAAGATAGCTAGAGCCAATATCGATCACTTCTTCCTTACGGTCCATTTTTATGCACCTGAGCACTGATGCCATGTCTCCACTTAAGTTTCCTTTGCTCGGATCGTCGCACTGATGTTCCCAGATTTCCTCCCACACTCAAGGAGCATGCTAATGATCGTATCAGGTTGAATTATGCATTGAAGCCTGAAAAAAAATTAGCTAACATTACAAGGTCACTCATCCGCCTCCACCAAATTGCAATGCTCTTTATTTTTATCTCAGGGTCAAATTATACAGTACAAGGACATTACCAGTCAAATTTCCCTGCCTCGCCAAAAGTTAGGATAAGATTGATGTCCTTACCTAAGTAAATGACAAAAATGACATTAGGACATGGAAGTACAGGTGCCTGGATGTAACCGGATACTAGATGTGGTATATTATGAGAGACCTCAGAGCACAGAAACTATTATTATTTTTAGCCTCAGATCTATTTCCTGAAAAATATGTATTTATGTTTGTTTGTTTGTATGTATGTATGTAGGTATGTATGTGATTAAGAGAGACCTCAGAGTATATTTTTTTACCTCAGATCTTTTTCCTGAAAAATCTGTCTGTCTGTCTGTATGTATGTATGTATTGTGTGATTAAGAGAGACCTCAGAGCATATTTTTTTATCTCAGATCTTTTTCTTGAAAAATATGTATTTATGTATGTATGTATGTATGTATGTGATTAAGAGAGACCTCGGAACATATTTTTTTTACCTCAGATTTTTTTCCTGAAAAATATGTCTGTATGTATGTATTGTGTGATTAAGAGAGACCTCAGAGCATATTTTTTTTACCTCAGATCTTTTTCCTGAAAAATATGTCTGTATGTATGTATTGTGTGATTAAGAGAGACCTCAGAGCATATATTTTTTTACCTCAGATCTTTTTCCTGAAAAATATGTATGCATGTATGTATTTGGTGAATTAAGAGAGACGTCAGAACATAGAAACTATTTTTTTTACCTCAGATCTTTTTCCTGAAAAAATATATATGTAGGTATGTATGTATGTGTATAATATATGCAGAGGCGGTATTTAGCCGATATTCGGACAAGTTCGCCCGAACCGGTAATAGAAATCATGGGCCAGCCTATCTACAAAACAAAAGACGTTCAGCTCCAGGATGATGGGATGTAAGACATGACTCCTCAGGACATAATGGGAATTAACCCAATACCATCTAGCAGCAGAGCTCACCACATGGCACAATCTCTTAAGGACATTGCATCACCCTCCAAATTTCAACCAAACTTACCTCACGTAACCTACAAAATCAGTTATGACCCTGACAACAGCCAATTGAATACATGTTCTTGCACAGGAATAGGAAGCTCAAGTGCAAAGCCCAAGAGAAGGTATCAAAACCCCTCACTCTCAACTCCCTGTGGTCAGCTGCCCAGAACCTCAAACCCATGTTGTTCTGTCCCCCCTTTGCCTCCGTCCAAGTGATGGCTTAATTAGCCGGCACTATCAGCTCTGGTAGCAGAATAGCGAGCATCTGCCAAGTGTCTCTGTTATCTCCCTCGACGCCAATGAGTCACCCAGTAACAAACTTCAGCTCTCAGTTAATCAGTTGGTTTGCCTGCTACGAAGAGGCACACCGGTTCTTGCTGCCTTTATATCCTGTGGGGTGTGGCTCCATGACTCAGCACTTCCTAGGCCTGCCCCACCCCTGCTTCTGTTGTTCCCGCCTCTCCTGCCTACGAAACCTAGGGTCCAGCCAGGCCTGATTGCCATCAGCCGGGTCTGAAGGCGTGGTCTTGGGGGGGGGGAAAGAGTCAGGGGACGGAGGCCATTATTTCTTCCACCTGGCCTGCTTCTGGCTCCTGGAGCTGAGCTAGGGGAGCTGGTGCTCCCGAGGTAAGTCCTGATGGCCCTTCCCCCTCACTTTCCAAGTCACTTTCTGGCAGGAGGCCCGGCTCCAAGTCATTTTCTGGCAGGAGGCCCGGCTCGGGGGGCGCAGACACAACACCCATGTTGTTCTGCTTCATCATTAAACCATCTTTCCCATCAGTCTCCAGCCTCCATTTTGTTTCCAGTGTTTTTCTCCTGGCTTGGAACTGGAACTGGATATTTCTTCCAACACTTGTGCCTAACGCTACATTTCCAATGGTTTCTAGTCTTTCTTTTTAAGACACCCAAGGGAGAGAAACCAGCCTGAGATCAGGACAACCGCGATGATTACCAAAGTAAGAACAGCTTACTCCCACTTCTGAATCTCAAATCATTTCTGACCGCATTCACACAGTCAACCGTAGCTACCAAAGGATTCTAAAATGATTAAATTGAAGAGGATGCCCTTGATCAAAGCCATTCTGCGAAAATGCTATGGTCAATCCAGCCTTTTCAGGTCTTATCTAATAGACATCAAATTCAACCGTTCATCTTTCCACGAATTTATAAGAAATGCGGTGTTGTAAAATACATTTGATGTTGTATTGGTTTAGGCAGAAAGTCCTCTGTGAGTTAAAGAAGGAATTAAGATCTCAGTGGTTTTTTTCCATGTGAAGATTTAAAAAAAAAAAAGCTATTTCTAATTTTTAAAGAAACAGACAGCTGAACCCAAATGGGTTCTTGCAAAAAAAAAAAAGTATAAAACAAGTATTTTAATTGAGGTGTTCCCAAATACTGTGATGTTGTAATGGCCTACAAAGATAATTGCACTTTTGTGAGTTTTTCCCATTTATTTAACGTTAGGCTGAAGAAGAAGTAAATACATTGCTTAAGAGCAGTGGTGAAATCCAAATTTTCTTACTACTGGTTCTGTGGATGTATCTTGGTGAGCGTGGCATGGCTTGGTGGGCGTGGCTTGGTGGGCATGGCAGGAGAAGGATACTGCAAAATCTCCATTCCCACCCCACTCCTGGGGGAAGGATACCGCAAAATCCTCATTCCCTCCCCACTCCTGGGGGAAGGCAATTGAAAAATCTCCATTCCCACCCCACTCTGCGGCCAGCCAGAGTTTGATATTTGCAGGTTCTCCGAACTACTCAAAATTTCCGCTACCAGTTCTCCAGAACCTGTCAGAACCTGCTGGATTTCACCGGTACTTAAGAGGGTCGTAGGGACTCTAAACTCATGACACATTTAACCCCTGCCTTCAGGCTCAGCCTGGTTATCTCCATGTAGTAGCCACACAAGTTGGATCAAAAGGCTTGGCTGAATGATTAGGTTGAATTAATTACCCAGTTATAAACTCTAACTTCACTTTCTTAAGCAGTTCCTCTGTTTTGTGCTCTTGTATAAATGAAAAGGGAGGGAAGAAAGGAAGAGGAGGAGTAAAAGAGGAGGAGGAGGAAGGAGGAAGAGGGGTGATGAGGAGGAGGCAGAGGAGGAGGAAGGGCCTCTGGTCGCTCAGCAGACTAAGTCTGTCTGTTATTAACACAGCTGCTTGCAATTACTGCAGGTTCAAGTCCCACCAGGCCCAAGGTTGACTCAGCCTTCCATCCTTTATAAGGTAGGTAAAATGAGGGCCCAGATTGTTGGGGGGGGAGCAATAAAGTTGACTTTGTATATAATATACAAATGGATGAAGACTATTGCTTAACATAGTGTAAGCCGCCCTGAGTCTTCGGAGAAGGGCGGGATATAAATTCAAATTTTTTAAAAAAAAGGAAGAGGAGGAGGAGAGGGAAGGAGGAGGAGGAGGAGGAGAAGAAGAGGAGGAGAAGAGGAGAAGGAGGAGGAGGAAGGAGGAAGGAGGAAGAGGGGTGATGAGGAGGCAGAGAAGGAGGAGGAGAAGAGGAGGCAGAGAAGGAGGAGGAGAGGAGGAGGAGGAGGAGGAGGAGGAGGAGGAGGAGGAGGAGGAGGAGGAACATCACCAAGGAACATCATCAAAACTGCCAGGGCAATCCCCATGTACATAAGCAGAGAGCACTGATAATATTATCTAGTTGGATCATGAAACGTCTCCAAGAAAACAACCAAGCTCAGAGAGGACAAAGGATCCCACAGAGGGGGGGGGGGAAACACCCAACTTTCTTCCATGTCTTTTTATCCCAATACATTTTGCTAAAAAGAACTCTTCGGTCCCTGGTGCTCAGAAAAAAATATTTTGGGGTTTTAGGCAAACTCCCAGAGATAAACCCACTTTCTTCCATGGCTAGACTGGAGTTTGGTTGCCATAACCATGGTCTAAACTTTGGCAGAAGGACGAAAAGCTTACTCAGTAAAACAAGGGGGGAAATGCTACAGTCAGGCCAGCCCAGGCCAAGCAACTGACCGTTGGTTCTTCCGGACAGACTTGTTTTCATGTAAGCATCTGCGAGGCCTGAGGATGGAAGCAATCAAGCCAACGGCTCGTTAGAGAGCCAACAGATCTTTAGCATTGTCATCTCTTGGCAGCTTCTAATCCCTCAGAAATGCATTGTTATGAAATGTGGGGAGGGGGGAAATCCACAGCAACAAATTACGATCGGAAGATGAAGTGTGAATGACAGAATAGCACAGACATCTGTGCTTCTTGGTTTCAATATGGGAGAAGAGGAGAGGAGAGGAGAGGAGAGGAGAGGAGAGGAGAGGAGAGGAGAGGAGAGAAGAGAAGAGAAGAGAAGAGAAGAGAAGAGAAGAGAAGAGAAGAGAAGAGAAGAGAAGGAATAATGGAATGAAGAATAGAATAGAATAGAATAGAATAGAATAGAATAGAATAGAATAGAATAGAATAGAATAGAATAGAATAGAATAGAATAGAATGGAATGGAATGGAATGGAATGGAATAGAATAGAATGGAATAGAATAGAATAGAATAGAATAGAATAGAATAGAATAGAATAGAATAGAATAGAATAGAATAGAATAGAATAGAATAGAATAGAATAGAATAGAATAGAGAATGGAATGGAATGGAATGGAATGGAATAGAATAGAATAGAATAGAATAGAATAGAATAGAATAGAATAGAATAGAATAGGAGAGGGAGAGGGAGAGGGAAAGAAAGAGAGAAGGGAGAAAGAGAGAGAGAGAATGAGAGAAAAGAGAGAGAGATGGAGAGAGAGAGACAGAGGGAGAGGAGAGAGAGAGAGAGAGAAAGAAAGAAAGAAAGAAAGAAAGAAAGAAAGAAAGAAAGAGAGAGAAAGAAAGAAAGAAAGAGAGAGTGAGAGAGAGAAAGAAAGAAAGGAAAGAAAGAAAGAAAAGAAAGAAGAGAGAGAGAGAGAGAATGAGAGAGAGAGAAGAGAGAGAAGAGGAGAAGAGGAGAAGAGGAGGAGAAGAGGAGAAGGAGGAGGAGGAAGGAGGAAGAGGGGTGATGAGGAGGCAGAGAAGGAGGAGGAGAAGAGGAGGCAGAGAAGGAGGAGGAGGAGGAGGAGGAGGAGGAGGAGGAGGAGGAGGAGGAGGAGGAGGAGGAGGAACATCACCAAGGAACATCATCAAAACTGCCAGGGCAATCCCCATGTACATAAGCAGAGAGCACTGATAATATTATCTAGTTGGATCATGAAACGTCTCCAAGAAAACAACCAAGCTCAGAGAGGACAAAGGATCCCACAGAGGGGGGGGGGGAAACACCCAACTTTCTTCCATGTCTTTTTATCCCAATACATTTTGCTAAAAAGAACTCTTCGGTCCCTGGTGCTCAGAAAAAAATATTTTGGGGTTTTAGGCAAACTCCCAGAGATAAACCCACTTTCTTCCATGGCTAGACTGGAGTTTGGTTGCCATAACCATGGTCTAAACTTTGGCAGAAGGACGAAAAGCTTACTCAGTAAAACAAGGGGGGAAATGCTACAGTCAGGCCAGCCCAGGCCAAGCAACTGACCGTTGGTTCTTCCGGACAGACTTGTTTTCATGTAAGCATCTGCGAGGCCTGAGGATGGAAGCAATCAAGCCAACGGCTCGTTAGAGAGCCAACAGATCTTTAGCATTGTCATCTCTTGGCAGCTTCTAATCCCTCAGAAATGCATTGTTATGAAATGTGGGGAGGGGGGAAATCCACAGCAACAAATTACGATCGGAAGATGAAGTGTGAATGACAGAATAGCACAGACATCTGTGCTTCTTGGTTTCAATATGGGAGAAGAGGAGAGGAGAGGAGAGGAGAGGAGAGGAGAGGAGAGGAGAGGAGAGAAGAGAAGAGAAGAGAATAGAATAGAATAGAATAGAATAGAATAGAATAGAATAGAATAGAATAGAATAGAATAGAATAGAGAATGGAATGGAATGGAATGGAATAGAATAGAATAGAATAGAATAGAATAGAATAGAATAGAATAGAATAGAATAGAATAGAATAGAATAGAATAGAATAGAATAGAGAATGGAATGGAATGGAATGGAATGGAATAGAATAGAATAGAATAGAATAGAATAGAATAGAATAGAATAGAATAGAATAGAATAGAATAGGAGAGGAGAGGAGAGAGAGAAGAGAAGAGAGAGAGAGAGAGAAGAGAGAGAGAGAGAGACAGAGGAGAGGAGAGAGAGAGAAAGAAAGAAAGAAAGAAAGAAAGAAAGAAAGAAAGAGAGAAGAGAGAGAAAGACAGAGGGAGAGGGGAACAGAGAGAGAGAAAGAGAGAGATGGGGAGAGAAAGAGAGAGAAAAGAGAGTGTGAAAGGAAGAGAAAGAGAATGAGAGAGAGAAAAGAGAGACAGAGACACAGAGAGAGACAGAGTGAGAAAGAGACAAAGAGAAAGACACACACACAGAGAGACAGAGAGACAGTGAGACAATGAGAGAGAGACAGCAAAAGAGAGACAGAGAGAGACAGAGGCAGAGAGAGGGAGAGAGAAAGAGAGGAGAGGAGAGAGAGAAAAATAGAGGGAGAGGGAAACAGAGAGAGAGAGAGAGAGAGAGAGAGAGAAGCGATCTAATTAGGCGTGGAAATCCTGGGGCTTCTCCTGAGCTCTTTCTTCTTGAAAGCCGTGAATTTAATAAATAATGGCAGAAACAGCTGGGAATTCCTTGAGCTCCACAGGAATTAGAGCAACGTGCACGAGGTGAGCTGAAGGCTCGGCTTTGCTTCGGAAGGGGCAGCTAGGCTAATTATGCTCATTATCAAAGCGGTTGGTAAATGTTTCATCAAAACCTTGGACTTGGGCTGGTTGTCAGGTGTTGGGATTAAACCTTGAAGATCTCCTATTAAGAGCCCCTCGTCCCCTTGTGAATCTCGGCATTAGGACGGAGAAATTCAACTTCCCTACAACTAGCTAACATGGTTTTTTTTTAAGAGCGTAAGAAGCTCCTTGGATGAGATGCGAAACATCTTCAAAGAAGAACAAGAAAGGTACCAGTTGCCACTTGAAAAGAAGCACCCTCTGGCACAGGTTTTTTTAAGAGGATTTTAGAATTTCCAAAGTACCTAAAGCTGTGGTGAAATCAAAACTGGTTTGCAAACGGTTCGCTGGCCGCACTTGCACAGTGTGCGCCAAAAGGAAGCTTGGTGTTCTGTCCTCCCTCGCTTCCATCCGAGTGATGGCTTAATTAGCCGGCACTATCAGCTCTGGCAGCAGAAGAGCCAGCGTCTGCCAAGAGCCTCTGTTATTTTCCACGACGCTGGTGAGTTACCCAGGAACAAACTTCAGCTCTTAGTCAATCAGTGGATTTGCCTGTTACAAAGAGACACAGCAGCTCTCGCTGCCTTTATAACCTGTGGGGTGTGGCTCCATGATTCAGCACTTCCTAGGCCTGCCCCACTCCTGCTTCTGTTGTTCCCTCCTCTCCTGCCTACGAAACCTAGGATCCAACCAAGCTTGATTGCCATCAGTTGGGTCTGAAGGTGTGGCCTGGGGGGGGGAAGAGTCAGAGGACGGAGGCCTCGTTATCTCTTCCACCTGGCCTGCCTCTGGCTCCTGGAGCTGAGCTAGGGAAGCCGGTGCTCCCGAGGTAAGCCCTGATGGCCCTTCTCCCTCACTTTCCAAGTCACTTTCTGGCAGGAGGCCTGGCTCCAAGTCACTTTCTGGCAGGAGGGCCGACTCGGGGGGCGCAGACACAACACTTGGGAAGGTAAGCGAGAGGGGGATCAGCTGTAGTGCGCGATTTAGCTTCGCTAGAAAGCAGGGTTTCCTGCTTTCTAGCAAAGCTAAACTGTGCTGCACAGCTGATTCCTCCCTACTGTTATACATAGACATATACATACATACATACATACATACATACATACATACATACATACACATATACCAGGGGTGAAATCCAGCAGGTTCTGACAGGTTTCTGGACAACCGGTAGTGGAAATTTTGAGTAGTTCAGAGAACCAGCAAATATCACCCCTGGCTGGCCCCAGAGTGGGCTGGGAATGGAGATTTTGCAATATTCTTCCTCCAGGAGTGGGGAGGGAATGGGGATTTTGCAATATTTTTCCCCCAGGAGTGGGGAGGGAATGGGGATTTTGCAATATTCTTCCCCCAGGAGTGGGGAGGGAATGGGGATTTTGCAGTATCCTTCCCCCAGGAGTGGGGAGCAAATGGGGATTTTGCAATATCCATCCCCTGCCATGCCCACCAAGCCACGCCCACCAAGCCATGCCCACAGAACCGGTAATAAAAAAAATTGGATTTCACCACTGACGTACACATATATATATATTTGCACTGTTCCACGGGAGAAAAAAATGGTAGATATGGAAGGTCAGTTTTCCAGGTTCAAATGGCTGCTACTCGACAAACGCATTAGTAGAGAGGAAAGTCAGTGATTTTGCAGCTCAGTTGAGCCGTTATAAAATATCTCAGCCAACTTCATCATTTATTCAGATTCCGAATGCATCTTTTAACACATATAGGCAGCTGACTCACTAAATAGCACTTCAAAATAGTACCATTTCAACAACAACAACAAAAACCCCAGAGAGGTGAAAAAGAAAAATCAGGACGTTGCAAATCTATCAGCCTCATTTCTTTCTCCCATGGGTTAGTAGAAACCTTTACATTGGATAACTAATGGATGATGACACTTACACTCCAAATGAAGAAGAATGGTGCTCTCTGAGCTTGGTGGTTTTTTTGCAGATGTTTCATGACCCAGCTAGGTAACATCCTCAGTGCTAGAAGGGAGTGGGGTTTGCAGTAAGAAGGAGAAAGACTATGGGGTCCTTGGTGCTCTCTGAGCTTGGTAGTTTTCTTGCAGACTGTTCTGTCTCCTTCCCCACTTCGGAGCAACGAGCTGGCCTTCAGCCAGTGGATTCACGGCTCTTATCAGTCCTGGCAGAGAAATCGCAGCTGCCTGCCAAAGTTCAAACAAATGACTCACGTAGCAAGACTTTCAGCTCTTTGTGAAACGGTTCAGCTAAACTTTTGCTTCCCGTGGAGTGAGAGCAGTCCCAAAGCTCCTTATATATCCTGTGGGGTGGGGCAGTTCCCTTTGATGACGCTGCCTCTCTAATCTTCTGAAGCGCGGGTCAATCCAAGCTTGATTATTATTATTATCAGCTGGGTCTGAAGGCGTAGCCTGGGGAAGGGAGGAATCAGGGAATGATGGCCTCATTACGTCCTCCAACTGACCTGGTTCTGGCTCCTGGAACCGGGCCAAAGGAATCAGTGCTCCCGGGGTAAGCCTTACCAGCCCTTCCCCCTCACTCTCGGAGTCACTTTCGGGCATGGGGCCAGGTTCGGGGGCTGGAGTCACAACACAGACATTTCATTACCAGACTAAGTAACATCATCAGTGTTAGAAGGGAGTGGGGTTTGTGCAGGTATCTAGTGTGTGGCACTAGACCTGATGGTGTTACCTGATGGGTAATCAAACGTCTGCAAGGAAACCACCCAGCTCAGAGAGCATCAACGACCCCACAGTTCAACCTTGAGCTACAAATATTCACTTCTATTGACGTGGCCCTTCTGGTTGGGCCCAGCTCATTAGAGTTGGAACCATATTCAAGTTCCAGGAGTCTTGGTATTCTGCCGGTTCGGACAAACTGGTACTGGCAACCTGCAGGTGGGCCTGCCCAGGCTCGCCCACCCGCCCAGGTGCTATGCTGTCCTATTTAGCCACGTTTTCTAAGCCGCGCACATGCGTGCAAGCCATGTGCACGAGCTTCCACACATGCGCCCAGCCTTCCGTGAATGTGCTTTGCTCATGTGCTCACTTTTTTGGTGCACGGTGAACCAATGGTAAAATGATGTGGTATCCAGAGGGTATCGTGACTGCACAAGTACCGTATTTTTCAGAGTATAAGACGCTCCGGACTGTAAGACGCACCTACCTTTTTTGACGAGGAATACAAAAAAAATAAATCTGCCTCTGTCTCCCAGCAATTTTGCCTCATTGCAGCAAGAGGCAAATAGCCTGCTTTACTTTCATTTTTGTTTTCAGCATAGCTTGATTAGCACAAGAAAAAAAATCTGCTCCCAGCAATTTACCTCCTTGCAGCAAGCAGCAGAGGCCCGCGCAGCAATAGGCAATGGCAAAATCTGCAGCCTGAAACAGCTGAGAGTCGGCAATCCCTGCAGCCTGAAACAGCTGAAAGTCGGCAATCCCTGAAGCCTGAAACAGCTGAAAGTCGGCAATCCCTGCAGCCTGAAACAGCTGAGAGTCGGCAATCCTTGCAGCCTGAAACAGCTGAGAGTCGGCAATCCCTGCAGCCTGAAACAGTTGAGAGTCGGGAGGCCGATCCAACCGACAAACAACTTGTGCTAATCAGGCTGTGCTGAAGCTGAAATGGGCTGTTTCTTCTTGCTGCTTGCTGCATGGAGGTAAATTGCTGGGAGGCAGAGGCCAAAGGGTGGGGGGCCAGTGGGTGGGTGGGGCTACATTCGGTGTATAAGACGCACCCAAATTTTCACCCCCTTCTAGGGGGGGGGGAAGGTGCGTCTTATACTCTGAAAAATACAGTATTTGCTATCACCCTGTTTGGAATGAGAAAGAGAAACCTCTTTCACTTAAGGCCTTGGGAAACTCGTCTTCTCTGTCCCGTTGATTTTCTTGCTCTGGTCTTGCGACTAGCTAACTCACCCAGACATCTGCGTGACAGTAATTGTAAAGTAGCGAATTGCCAAAGGAGGTGAAAAAACAAACTCTGCTGTGCTGAGCTTCTGTCTCAGATAAATCAGGGGGAATGATTAAAATTGACAAGCAAGCATATGCATGAATGCAGAAGAGCAAAGAGAGAAAAAAAACCTTCTGTGTCTTTTGCTATCACCTCTGAGGACTGATACTGTAAGATGCTAAAGACTAGGAATTTCAGTGGAGGACTATCTGGGCCAGTGGTCCCCAACTGGTGGTCCGCAGAAAAATTATTTGCATTTTTTATATTGCACTAAATCAGGGGTCCTGTCGTATCCCACTCCCCCTCCGACGACCGGGTCTAGGAAGTCCGTATCAGGCGTGGCAAGGAAGCCTCTGCAACTTTGCCAAATTCCTCCGAGGTTTCTCAGGGCAGGCAGGAGTCCAAGTTGTGATTTCAGCAAACTAGATGAGACTTTGCTTGACTCAAAGTGGGAATGCCAAAAGCAGGTTCTTTATATAGGCTGTGGGGTGTGGCTCCCTGACTCAGCATTTATCCAGGCCTGCCCCTCCCTTCCTTCTGCTGGCGTCGCCTCTCAGATCTCCGGAAGCGAGGATCCTCCCACTTTGAATTGTCTTCTGCTGTTTGAGAAAGGGAGGGGTCAGAAGGAATAGGCCCGAGTAATTCCAATCCGTGGCTGACTTCCTCTGATGGCTGAGCCAAAGGAACACATGCCGTATGAGTGAGGTTTGTTTGTTCATTCCTGACATCCTGTCCGGGCATGGGGCCAGGGCCGGGGGCTGGAGGCATGACAGGCCGTTCATCTTCATTATCAGACTCCGAGTCTGATAGCAGGCCCGGGAGGAGACAGGAGGGGCCTGATTGAGGAGAGGAGGGAGGACGAGGCACAACAGGTCCTCAAACTAAGGCCTCTGGGACAGAAACGTGCAATGAACGTTTGTTGCTGTGGAGAGTCTCCCTCTTTGTCTCCCCCTTAACAACCGTTTGACTAACTCATCAACGGTGGTGATTCGCTTAACGACTGTGTCAGGAAAGGTCATAACACTCACTTAACATGTGTCTCACTGAACAACGGAAATTTTGGGCTCAACTGTGGTTAAAAACAAAACAGAAACTTTTTCTCTTGCTCAATCTATTGACTCACCGTAGAATAGATTAGTTGGAGTAATTTTTTTTTCAGGAATTGAAAGCAGAGTTAGAAATTGCTTTTATGCGTTAGTTTCAAGTTACACCTGCTTGTTGTGAGGTAAAAATGTCAGAAAATAATGAAGCGGCGTTATACATATTAAGGTTGCAAGGCCAGAAATGAGATTCTGATCAAAGATCTTTGAAGGATGAAACTTACAAGCAAATGAATTTCTGTCACTGGAAACTGAATAGCCTGTCATGAAATTTCATGCACCTTATGGAGAATATTCAATAGAGGAGATACGGACATTTTCTTGGCTTTGGTTTTAGCTGTTAAGATCCATTAATATTAATTTATTTTTTCTTTATGTACACTGAGAGCATATGACCAAAGACAAATTCCTTGTGTGTCCAATCACACTTGGCCAATAAAGAATTCTATTCTATTCTATTCTGTTCTGTTTTGTTCTATTCTATTCTAAATTCCATTATTCTCTCCTATTCTATTCTATTCTATTCTATTCTATTCTATTCTATTCTATTCTATTCTATTCTATTCTATTCTACATACCATTATTCCAGTCTATTTTATTCTAGTCTAGTCTAGTCTAAATTCCATTATTCTATTCTATTCTATTCTATTCTATTCTATTCTATTCTATTCTATTCTAATTCTATTCTAAATTCCATTATTCTATTCTATTCTATTCTATTCTACATTCCATTATTCTATTCTATTCTATTCTATTCTATTCTATTCTATTCTATTCTACATTCCATTATTCTATTCTATTTTATTCTATTCTAATTCTATTCTAAATTCCATTATTCTCTCCTATTCTATTCTATTCTATTCTCTTCTATTCTATTCTACATACCATTGTTCCAGTCTATTTTATTCTAGTCTAGTCTAGTCTAAATTCCATTATTCTATTCTATTCTATTCTATTCTATTCTATTCTATTCTAATTCTATTCTAAATTCCATTATTCTATTCTATTCTATTCTACATTCCATTATTCTATTCTATTCTATTTTATTCTAATTCTATTTTAAATTCCATTATTCTATTCTATTCTATTCTATTCTATTCTATTCTATTCTATTCTACATTCCATTATTCTACATTCCATTTTATTCTATTCTAATTCTATTCTATTCTAAATTCCATTATTCTATTCTATTCTATTCTATTCTATTCTATTCTGTTTCTATTCTATTCTATTCTATTCTACATTCCATTATTCTATTCTATTCTAAATTCCATTATTCTATTCTATTCTAAATTCCATTATTCTATTCTATTCTATTCTATTCTATTCTATTCTATTCTATTCTATTCTATTCTATTCTATTCTATTCTATTCTAGTCCAGTCTAGTCTAGTCAAGTCTAATCTAGTCTATATTCCATTATTCTATTCTATTCTACTCTACTCTATTCTACTCTACTCCATCTACTCTACTCTACTCTACTCTACTCTATTCTATTCTATTCTATTCTATATTGGAGGCGCTGACCCTTTAAGAGCCGTAGGCAATGAAATTTCATTTTATGGTACGTAGATTGGTATACATTCAACATGACAATAAGGTTATTCTTATGTTAAGTTATTCTATTCTATGTCTTTGAAAAACAACATTCAAATTGCAAAATAAAATCAACCCATTAAAGTATGTTGGTTACATTAGGTACTGGACTGCATCTGATCTCTAAAATCTGCATTACTGGAAGACTGGAAAGGTTAGGTTGAGTACCCATCATCTTAACAGAATAACGGAGTTGGAAGGGACCTTGGAGGTCTTCTAGTCCAACCCTCTGCTCAGGCAGGAAACCCTATAGCATTCCAGACACATAGCTATCTAATCTTTTCTTAAAAACTTCTAGCGTTGGAGCATTTACAACTTCTGGAGCCAAGTTGTTCCACTGATTAATTGTTCTCACTGTCAGGAAATTCCTCCTTAGTTCTAGGTTGCTTCTCTCCTTGATGAGTTTCCATCCATCCCTTCTTGTCCTGCCTTCTAATGCTTTGGAGAAGAAGTTGACCCCTCTTTTGAGGCCACCCCTCAAATATTGGAACACTGCCTGCTAATTGTTAAATAATATTGGAGAAGATTATCTATGAATTAACACTGACTTGCTGGTACATAATCAATCAATCAATCCAGTCAGTCAATCACACTAGTCAGAGATGGAAAATAGAAAAGTCTGCAGATGACCCAGTCAGGATCCATTCCAAACAGCAGCAAATTTTGGGAAGAATCCTTTGCATAAATTAAAGTAGCTGGGAAGAAGACGCGAGCAAGCAAGCAAATAAACAAACAATAAATAAATAAATCTGGGAAAATTAATACTAGCCATCAAAGACAAACCTGCTTCCTTCTATGCTTCGACTATCTTAATTTATTCCTGCTTTTTTGGGGGGTGGGGGGGGGGTTTAATGTAAGGCTTCCTATTTGATCTCTCTTCTGTTTTTTCACCTCCCATGGGCTTACTGTGCTTTGCTATGGATTAAATTGAACAGAGTTAATATTAATAGCTGTGTTTTATCTGGAGACTGCAATGCAATCGATGT
This sequence comes from Ahaetulla prasina, assembly GCF_028640845.1. Classification (NCBI taxonomy): domain Eukaryota; kingdom Metazoa; phylum Chordata; class Lepidosauria; order Squamata; family Colubridae; genus Ahaetulla; species Ahaetulla prasina. Next base: position 90,288,751 of record NC_080546.1, read on the forward strand.
GAATTTTCTGGGAGAAAACTGTGTTAAAATTGTAACTGGCCGGGCTCCGAAAGCATATAAAATCAAAATAATAAATAGTTTTTCAAAATGCAATAAGATTATTATGATTGAGATCTTCTATCTTTTTATATCTATCTATCTGTCTGTCTGTTTATAGATCTATCTATCTATCTATCTATCTATCTATCTATCTATCTATCTATCTATCTATCTATCTATCTATTTATCTGTCTGTCTATCTATCTATCTATCTATCTATCTATCTATCTATCTATCTATCTATCTATCTATTCATCTATCCATCTATCTGTCTCTGTCTGTCTGTCTGTCTGTCTATCTGTCTATAGATCTATCTATCTATCCATCTAATCTACCTATCTATCCATCTACCTACCTATCTGTTTCTGTCTGTCTGTCTGTCTATAGATCTATCTATCTATCTATCTATCCATCTAATCAAACTATCAGTCTATCTATCTATCTATCTATCTATCTATCTATCTATCTATCTATCTATCTATCTATCTATCTATCTATCTACTACCTACCTACCTATCATTTATCTATCAATCATCTATATCATTTATCTATATCATCTATCTCTATATTTCTATCATTTCTCAACTTCTCAACTTTAAGTTATGTTAACTTTAAGTTATGTTAACTTTAAGTTCCTCAGAATTCTAGGAGTTGAAGTCTATCACATCTTAAAGTTACCAAGAAACACGGCTTTATAGCATTTATTACATACCTGGCAGGCATATATACAATGACAGATTTTTCCACTACATTTAAAAATATGATATATATTTTTAGAAATGTGTTGCAATTTTCAATAACAAAACAGGACTTCCATAGCAAAACAGCATTAGTTAACTTCAAACGAAATCCCTAAAAATATATAATATAAAGCACATTTTAAAAAATAAGCTTTTCTCTCGATCGTTTCAAAATTTTCTTCTTTTCATTGTCACCGTTGCTGCTCTGCTCTAAAATATCCGGGATCTTAAAGACATTAAAAAATTGTTTGCTTCACAAGTGAAGTTATAAACCTGGATATCTAAGTGAGTTCTCTTTTAAAAAAAAAACATTTCCACCAGGTCTTTTCAGAGTAGTCGCAGAACTTTATAATTCCCAGAATAGCTACGGCTTCAGAATTCTTAGCCAGAGGGGTCGAAACGAGATACTTTCTTGAGGTTGGTTCATGATGTATGCAAATTAATGCTAATGTAATGAACAACATGGCTGCAAATTAAATTCTTTAAGTCTTCCCGGCCAACTTAAGAGAAATCACAGCAAGTAAATTCTGGGGTCTGTTTTTGAGGTGAATCAAGTTGAAAGCAGAAGGTATTTGATTTGCTTCTTGGGGTGGGGGGGGAAGAATCCAGTTAATTAAAATAATTGGCTTAGGGTTTCAGGCATTTTTGCCTTAAAAGGTCACGCTGCGGTTGCTGCTGCTACATACTATAATTTCTAGTGTTCTCTTGTTTCAAACAATTATCTTATTGTCATGCTTTGCTGGTCATGAAATGTCGCCTTCCAAAATATCAATGTTGGTTGATTACAAGTGACTTGGAGATGTGCTGAAGAAAAGAAACACATTTCTGTAAAAAAAATTTTTTGAAAAAAATCACCTTACAGCATTTTTTGCCCTTTTTCCTCCCCTAAAATGAAAGGTGTTATTCTTGGGTTTTCCTGAGATGAGCCTGACAAGGTACAGTTCAGGTGAAACATACATGCTAAACGTGCTTAAGAAAGTGAGACCCTGAGTAGGGTCTCCTGCTTGGGCGGGTAGTTGGACTAGATGACCTACAAGTGAAAAAAGTAAGGTTCTACATTTAGGCAAAAAAAACAAAATGCACCGGTACCGTATATGTGGCACCTTGCTCAATAGTAGTACCTGTGAGAGGGATCTTGGAGTCCTAGTGGATAACCATTTACATATGAGCCAGCAGTGTGCAGCAGCTGCTAAAAAAGCCAACACAGTTTTGGGCTACATAAACAGAGGGATAGAATCAAGATCACGTGAAGTGTTAGTGCCACTTTATAATGCCTTGGTAAGGCCACACTTGGAATATTGCATCCAGTTTTGGTCGCCACGATGTAAAAAAGATGTTGAGACTCTAGAAAGAGTGCAGAGAAGAGCAACAAAGATGATTAGGGGACTGGAGGCTAAAACATATGAAGAACGATTGCAGGAACTGGGTATGTCTAGTTTGATGAAAAGAAGGACTAGGGGAGACATGATAGCTGTGTTCCAATATCTCAGGGGTTGCCACAAAGAAGAGGGAGTCGGGCTGTTCTCCAAAGCACCTGAGGGTAGAACAAGAAGCAATGGGTGGAAACTGATCAAAGAAAGAAGCAACTTAGAACTAAGGAGAAATTTCCTGACAGTTAGAACAATTAATAAATGGAACAACTTGCCTGCAGAAGTTGTGAATGCTCCAACACTGGAAATTTTTAAGAAAATGTTGGATAACCATCTGACTGAGATGGTGTAGGGTTTCCTGCCTGGGCAGGGGGTTGGACTAGAAGGCCTCCAAGGTCCCTTCCAACTCTGTTGTTATATATATTATATATATATAATCTCAGAAAAAGAAAAAAAAAGGTCCCTTCCAACTCTGTTAATCTGTATCTATCTGTATCAGGAATGGGTATCGGAATGGGACAGCTCGCCATGGTCAACTCACCTAGACGAATTCAGGCCAAGGGTTATCCAATCTCTTCTTAGAAACCACCAGTAGTGATGTTGGAGATGTGACTGTGATGACACTACATATTTTCATATTTGGTGGACTTGCAAGAAAATTAAGGCTTTTTGGATAAGAATTTGGTGGATTATTCAAAATGTCTTGAAGAAGAAGATAAAGTTCCTGCCGCAATTTTTCCTTTTGGGAATTATAACGGATTGTACAGTGTCTGAGATTAAATTGATTTTGAACTTAATAACAGCAGCAAGGCTGGTGATTGGACAATATTGGAAGAAAAAAGAGTTACCTACAATAGAAGAATGGATATTGAAAGTTACTAACTTGGCTGAGATGGCTAAAATCTCAGCCTTTCTGAAGGACAATACGCAGGAAAGATATTTAATTGAATGGAAAAAATGGACTGATTATTTACAAAAGAGATATCAGATTAAGAGATATCAGATTGCCTTTGAATAATTAGGATGTATTATTTTATGTAATGGGGGGGGTTAGGAAATGAAAAGACTTGGAAGAGGTTAATTGGATTAGAAGCCAAAATTTTATTCTATGTTTGGTTTATGTATAACAATATCTTGTGATTGACCCGGGAAGCCGGGGGGGGGGGGAAAGGGGGGGAAGGGGGTTTTGGGGGGGAGGGAGGGAAAAAGGGGAAAAAATGTTTTTGTTTGTTAAAACTTTTTCAATAATAAAAAAAAGAAACCGCCAGTAGTGGAGCACAAGTGGTGGAATTCAATTTTTTTTACTACTGGTTCTGTGGGCGTGGCTTGGTGGGTGTGGTAGGGGAAGGATACTGCAAAATCTCCATTCCCACCCCACTCTTGGGGGAAGGATATTGCAAAATCTCCACTCCTGGGGAAGAATACTGCAAAATCCCCATTCCCACCCCACTCCAGGGGAAGGATATTGCAAAATCTCCATTCCCTTCCCGCTCTGGGATCAACCAGAGGTGGTATTTGCCGGTTCTCCAAACTACTCAAAATTTCCGCTACCGGTTCTCCAGAACCTGTTGAATAGCACCCCTGTGGAGCACCTACAACTTCTGGAAGCAAGTCCTTCCACCGCTTAATTGTTCTCATTGCCAGGAAGTTTATCCTTAGTTCTAGGTTGCTTCTCTCCTGGATTAGTCTCCTTTGATTAGACAAAGCTAGGAGGACACAGCAAGAACAAAGCAAGAATACAGATCTGAAGCTGGGATCCGTTGCTTCTTCTCCTGCCTTCAGGTGCTTTGGAGAAGAGCTTGACTCCCTCTTCTTTCGGGCATCCCCTGAGATATTGGAACACCGCTATCATGTCACCCCTAGTCCTTCTTGCCATTCAATTAGACGTATCCAGTTCCTCCCACTGTTCTTCATATGTTTTAGTCCTTGGTCCAGATTTTTTTTTTTTAAAAATGTAATCTACTTTTCAGTCTACTCCAATTCCTCCCCCGCCCCAACTTTTTTTTTGGGGGGTGGGGGATAAGAATGGTCGCTTCACTGCAGAGGGAAATCTGCTTGGTTACTGGATAGTCTCGCCTTGAGCTAAAAGCCAGCTGGTGAGATCTGCAGAGCCAATCAAAAAGGACTGCTAGAATTTATCCTGACAGTTTTGTTTGTTTTCCCTATTTCCTTGCAGACAGGAATTCGTTTGCATAATGCATCACACCATGTGCTCCGTCTTTTGCGCCTCCTCCTCCTCCTCCTCCTCCTCCTCCTCCTCTTTCTCCTTCTCCTTTTTCCTCTATCATCTTCTTCTTCTCCTTCTCCTTCCTCTATCATCTTCCCCTTTCTTCTTCTTCTCTGCCTCCTTCTCTCTTCCTCCTCCTCCTCCTCCTTCTCCTTCTCCTTCTTCCTCTATCATCTTCTTCTTCTCCTTCCTCTACCATCTTCCCCTTTCTTCTTCTTCTCTGCCTCCTTCTCTCTTCCTCCTCCTCCTCCTCCTTCTCCTTGTCCTTCTTCTATCATCTTCTTCTCCTTCCTCTATCATCTTCCCTTTCTTCTTCTTCTTCGCCTCCTCCTCCTCCTCCTTCTCCTTCTCCTTCTCCTTCTTCCTCTATCATCTTCTTCTTCTCCTTCCTCTATCATCTTCCCCTTTCTTCTTCTTCTTCGCCTCCTCCTCTCCTCCTCCTCCTCCTCCTCCTTCTCCTTCTTCTTCTCTCCTTCTTCTTCCTCTATCATCTTCCCTTTCTTCTTCTTCTTCGCCTCCTCCTCCTCCTCCTCCTCCTTCTCCTTCTTCTTCTCTCCTTCTTCTTCCTCATCATCTTCCCTTTCTTCTTCTTCTTCTTCGCCTCCTCCTCCTCCTCCTCCTCCTTCTCCTTCTTCTTCTCCTCCTTCTTCTTCCTCTATCATCTTCCCTTCTTCTTCTTCGCCTCCTCCTCCTCCTCCTCCTCCTTCTCCTTCTTCCTCTATCATCTTCCCTTCTTCTTCTTCACCTCCTCCTCCTCCTCCTCCCTCCTCTCCTCCTCCCTCCTCTCCTCCTCCCTCTCCTTCCTTCTTCTTCCTCTATCATCATCTTCTTCTTCTTCTCCTTCCTCTATTGTTGTCTTCTTCTTCTTCTTCTTCTTCTTCTTCTTCTTCTTCTTCTTCTTCTTCTTCTTCTTCTTCTCCTCCTCCTCCTCCTCCTCCTCCTCCCCCCTCCTCTTCCCCTTCTTCTTCTTCGCCTAACTAGATGGCTCAGTGGTTAAGATGCTGAGCTTGTTGTTCAGAAAGGTCGGCAGTTCGGCGGTTCGAATCCCTAGTACAGGTCTCCTGCATGAGCAGGGTGGTTGGTTTAGATGACCTCCAAGGTCCCATCCAACTATGTTACTGTTACTGTTCTTTTTTTCTCTCCGCCTCCCTCTCCCCCTCTTCCTCCTCTTCCCCTTCTTCTTCCTCTTCCTCTTCTTCTTTCCTGTTTCCATCATTTTTTTCCCCCAGGAATAGAAAATACATCCATAGAGCAACCAATTGCTTGCTAAACCTTGTGGAAATGATTTGGAATAAATCAAAGAAATGTATTGCATCTTGTCCGTGGGTGTTCAATAATTAATGTCCATTCTATCAGAAATCGATTTTGCCATCTTTTTCTGACATCATTCTTTCAATTTTAACATCTCTGGACCCTGGTAGTTCCAGCTGAGAAATTCTCTACTTTCTAGCATAACAAATCCTAGCCTTTCATACCGTATTTTAAGAACATATTAAAGTCCCCAAGAAGTGGAACATGAAAATGTACACCTCTCAGGATTTTTTTTCTTCCAAAACAAAATTCACCTTCAAATATAGAGCTTGGAAGATCAAAGTCACATTGACAGTATTAAAAAAAAAAAGCTTGAAAAGTAGAAATATGGCTACTGATCTTCTTGTTTCTAGGCTCTGGTTTATTGAGGCCTCACCCAGCATAACATTGGTGTATGAGAACGATCTGCAACAAGACTGGACTTCCGCCAGTGATGTAACCATTAATTTTGTGCAGAAACCCATGTTCCAGAATTAGAATATTCTAGTGCAGGGGTCTCCAACCTTGGCAACTTTTAAGACTTGTGGACTTCAACTCCCAGAGTTCCTCAGCCAGCAAAGCTTGGAGGTCATCTAGTCCAGGGGTCTCCAACCTTGGTCCCTTTAAGACTTGTGGACTTCAACTCCCAGAGTTCCTCAGCCAGCAAAGCTGTAAGATTTTCAGACTTCAACTCCCAGATTTCCTCAGCCAGCTTTGCTTTAAGACTTGTGGACTTCAATTCCCAGAATTTCTCAGCCAGCAAAGCTTTAAGACTTGTGGACTTCAACTCCCAGAATTCCTCAGCCAGCTTTGCTTTAAGGCTTGTGGACTTCAACTCCCAGGATTCCTCAGCCAGCTTTGCTTTAAGACTTGTGGACTTCAACTTCCAGAATTCCTCAGCAAGCAAAGCTGGTGTCAGTTTTGGAAGCCATATTAGCACCAGATGCTTCCCCGCTGCCAACTTCTTGCGCTTGGGAAAGTGGGAAGGGGGGGATTTAGAGGAATGATTGTAGTTAGACATAATAGCATTCTTCCCTTTGGTCAAGGTCATGGTGTTTATGCTTCTAGAGGAGGAGTGGTTGCAGGGATGGCTCGAGTTGGGATGGATGGTGATTGGGCCCTGTGACAGACTGATGGGTGCAAGGGCTGGATTTGAGGTTTTGATTTACTGAGGGAAAACCGGAACTCTCAGATTTGGGTTTGCCCAGATGTGCCAGTTTACCTTCTCTAATAAAGGGAACTTTGAGAAATGCCTGCCTCGGAGTTTTTACTTGGAGTTGGGGACTTTCTGGAATGCTGACAGCTGGCTGAGGAACTCTGGGAATTGAAGTCCACAAGTCTTAAATTTGCCAAGGTTGGAGACTCCTGTCCTAGTGTTCCCAAAAATAGTCCAAATAGATCAATCTGCTTCCAAAAACAACCAACCTACATTCAATTCATAAGATCAAGATTTGAATTCTACTCAGAGAAGACTTCACTTCCTATTGCCCATCTAATCTTGCACAAAGATTAGAAGAGACCACCCTTTGGGACCTACAAGACAACTCTGGAAACATCTCAGGATCATTATGAGTAGCTGCCTCCTTGTATTCAGATGGAACTCTGACTGCTCATTTCTTTTCTTTTTTTTTTAGTGTAAAGTTTTATTTTTAAAACACATTAAAACAAAAGACAAAACATACAACATTTATATAGATATCACTGTTTATCAGCTATTCAAGACAGTCCTTTCCTATTATTTACACATATTTTAGTTCTATCTTACTCTACTTTTGTTTACCTACCGTTCCTATTTTCTAACCATTCATACCAGTTGCTCCAGACCTTATAATATTCTGTGTCCTCTTTCTCTTTAATTTCTTTTGTAAGTTGGTCCATCTCTGCACATTCTAATATTTTTTTAATTAGTTCTTCCTCTGTTGGTGGATTTTCATTGTTCCAATTTTGGGCATAGGCTATACGTTGTTAATATATGGAGTATTAAATATTGCGTATCGTTTGTATAATTTTCTGTCGGAATCTCTAATAAAAATTGTTCTGGTTCTCCCTTTATTGGTTTCTGTATTATTTCCTGTAACCACTTTTTAATTTTGGCCCAGAATTGTTTCGCCACTGGGCAGGTCAACCAGAGGTTATAATATGTTCCGTAATTGCTCTTGCATTTCCAACACTTTGGTGAGTTATTGGGGAACATCTTTGCTATTCTGGCTGGTGGTAGATGCCATCTATGGAACATTTTCATCTGGTTGAATGTATGTACCTCTTGCTATTACTGTGAAATGGTCCAGGAAGACCCCACCAGGTTGCGCACCAGCTCTTTCCAAAGAAGTACCAACCTGTTCTTCAAGATGAAGAATCATCTAGGCCTGGTGGGACACCAAAACCACATAGCCACTCCTTCTTGCCAGAGTTGAGTCAAAGCCGGTTCATCTTCATCTGGCATTTCCCCTCCATTCTTCCCCTTCCAACAGGGAACTCCAACCGGGGCAACTTTACAACTTGTGGACTTCAATTCCCAGAATTCCTCAGCCAGCCATGAGGAATTCTGGGAGTTGAAGTCCACAAGTCATAAAGTTGCCAATGTCGGAGAACCTCGCTTTACAGATTCCAGCCATAACATCAGAACATCGCCTGTCTAGGGTTAGGGATATATAGAGATATATAATTGGGTATCATCAGCGTATGTGTTCTGTCCCCTCCCAGCCTCAGTCACGCGAGCTGATTGAGTTCACGGCTGCTATCAGTCCTGGCAGGGAATCTGCAGCTGCCTGCCAAAGTCTCCCTTATCTTGGGGTTGCCGGGCAACCAGGAAGTCAGCAATCCAGGCCTAATGTTCAGATCAATTCTCCATGAGTCAAAGAGTTCAGCTCACTTCTCCACGAGTCAAATAGTTCAGCTCAATTTCCACGAGTCAAATAGTTCAGCTCAATTTTTGCTCGTCATGGAGCAGAAGAGCAGCCGGGGCTGCTTTTATACTCTGAGGGGTGTGGCTCCATGACTCAGCACTCTCTAGGCCTGCCCCACCCCTTCCTTTGTTTTAGCCACCTCTCGTATCTCTGAAACCTGGGATCCAGATAGGCCTGATTGCCATCAGCCAGGTCTGGAGGCGTGGCCTGGGGGGGAGAATCAGGGGACGGAGACCTCGTTATCTCCTCCACCTGACCTGCCTCTGGCTCCTGGAGCAGAGCCAGAGGAGCCAGTGCTCAAGAGGTAAGTCCTGATGGCCCTTCCCCCTCACTTTCGGAGTCACTTTCTGGCAGGGGTCCTGGCTCGGGGGGCGCAGACACAACAGTATGGATGACACTGAACCCCATCCAGATGTGGCCTCCTCCTTTTCTGCACTGCTCTCCTGTTGGTCCCTCTACTTCCTTTTGGAGCTGGTGGGGAAAAAAACCATTTTCCATGGATCATTCCCTGAAATTTCACCAAACCTCACCCAGCAGCAGAGATGGTATTCAGCCAGTTTGGATCGGTTTGGACCGGTTCACCCGAACCGGTAGCAGAAACCATGCACCCGCCCTGGCTCTATGCCATCCAATTTAGGCACGTTTTTGAGGCCAGGCGCATGCATGGAAGGCACCACACTTGAGCAAAGAGCATGTGCAGAAGGCAGGGCGTATGCGCTGAAGGCACGAAGCGAGCGTGCATGCGTGGCGAACCGGTAGTAACATAATGTTGTGACCCAGGTTCCTGGACCTGGACTCCTGGACTCCTGGACTCGGATGATTCAGAAAGTGAGGGAGAAGACCTGGCAAGCCCTGCTTCTCTTGGGCCCTCTCCCTCCCTGGCACCCACTCAAAGGGAGGAGGAGGGGCTGGCAAGGCCTGATTCTCTCGAGCCTTCTTCTGATTTGGCAACGCCCCAAGAACAGTTTTGGAGTGATGCAAGACTGCACAGACGTGACCGGCGCGCACAGCAGAAGCAGCGTTGGGATAAAGCCAAGGAATGATGGTCATGCAGTGACATCTGCAGAGACTATAAATAGGAGGCGGGACTTCCTGGTTTTTTGTCTTGGACAAAGCAATGAATTTGCACGGGCAAACTGTATCAATGGAGGGAAGAATATATTCGTGAGTAATTCTGGCCTTATCTATAATTTCCTCGTTATCTCCAGAAACTTGGCAGGCCCGTGGGTAGACGTGGCCAGGACATTTATCTATGTAAATAAAGTAGAAGAGGAGGCCTTTGACTGACTATTTGTTGGGAGTATTGGGGGAGGGAAACAGAACACATAATGTGAAATCTGCTGCACTATCTAAGCCAGCTTCATTGGTCATTGCAGCTGCCATCAAGCCAGCCTTGTGCTCTGTTTGGCTGGAGATATCTTATTGAGCATTTGCGATCTATACACGACAAATCCTTTTTCTCGGAAGGTAAGGTAGCTTCAGCGAGCTGGATAAATGTGTCTTGTCATTGTCCACATCGATTATTGCAATGCTCTGCTTACTGGTTTCCCCAATGTTATCCTTCACGGGTTCAGGCTGGCGGGAAAAGTCCACTCTATATATCTCGATCCAATTAGAGAAGTTTAATAGCATCACGGTGTTTTTAATGAAACTTCATGGCCTCATTGCCTAGCAATGGACTACTCCATGCTGTTCACAATGATTGACTTAGCCCCTGGTCTTTCTGCGCATGGAGCGGTTTATTAGAATGGGCATTGACCTTGCCGCCATGTTTATAATTTGGCTCTCTCTAACTAGATTAATGTTAATCCTGCACAATAACTCACTTCCCAGTGCTCCTCTTTCTAGCCTTGATCTTCCAAAGTACTTACTGCTTTTATTTATCTGGCATTTATTCTCTTGTTAATATTGTGGTTCGCCAGTAGCCTGCAGAGCTGGCAACGGAGTCGGGCAGCGATGAGGCTGAGGTGGGGCCAGGGCCATCGGGAAGTGAGGTGCAGACTCCAGAGCCTCCAGAGACTGATAGTAGTGAGGCAGAGGAACAGGAGGAGCCTGTTCCTAATGCACTCAGGAGAAGAGCTGCCAGAAGGCAAGAGCAGCTCAAGCAGAGAGGACAACTCGGGAGTAAGGCCAAGAGATTATTGGCCCCTCCCATAAGGCTTAAAAGACCAGCAATGGCGTTTGGGCTTTGGCAGAAAACAACATTGGTAGCTTCATCTTTTGCTTCGTCTTCTGCTTTGTCTACGTCTCCTGAACATTTGCCAAGAAAGGCCTTTGGCAGTTTGCCTAATTGGACCAAGGTTTGCGAGAGAACTGAGGAATTTGTGTTGGGAGGCATTTGTTTTAATTTGAGTTGAACGATGCTAACTAACATATATAACATATATATAACATCAGAGTTGGAAGGGACCTTGGAGGCCTTCTAGTCCCAGCTGTTTGAAAGAAGTTTGTTTGTTTTTTCATGGACTGAGTTTCTTACTACCTACTTGGGCCTGGGTCACAACAGTTAAACCAGACGCTGTCATGTGCACATCGTCTTTGGCTATCCATCATTTTTAGGCGGTTTCACACCAAGTCATAGATTGGAATTCCTGGAGGAACAACTATTCCGTAAAACCAGCTGGGTGATCTTGGGCCAGTCAATTTCTCTCAGTCCTAGGAAGAAAGCAATGGAAAACTCTTTTCCATTGAAAAACTCTTTTCAGCCAAGAAAAATTGCACAGATTATCCTGGGCCATCTCCAAGAACCGGACACAGTGGAACAAAAGAAAAATGACGACTAATCATGATAGCCCCAAATTTTGTTTTGACAGGACCTGAAGATTTTGAGTCATATAGGATGTCTAGTTGTGTTCAAGTAAATATAATAGATATCTGCTCCAGATGGACTTATAAACGGGACATGTTTAATAATTTACCATACCTGCTAGTTCCCAACTTCTAACTATCTAGGAATGGTTTCCCATATTTTGCCCCTAGAATCAACTTATAACTCTATAACTGTCTGGTTTGGTTCTGCAACCCAACAAGACAGACACAGATTTCAGAGGATCATTAGAACTGCAGAAAAAACAATGGCTACCAACCTGCCTTCCATTGAGGACCTGTAGACTGCATGAGTCAAAAAGAGGGCTGTGAAAATATTTACAGACCCCTCACATCCTGGACATAAACTGTTTTAACTCCTACCCTCAAAACAATGCTATAGAGCACTGCACATCAGAACAACTAGACACAAGAACAGTTTTTTCCCGAAGGCCATCACTCTGCTAAACAAATAATTCCCTCAACACTGTCAAACTATTTACTAAGTCTGCACTACTATTAATCTTCTCATTGTTCCCATCACCCATCTCTTTCCACTAATGACTTCATGACTGTAACTTTGTTGTTTGTATCCTTACGATTTATACTGATATTGTTTCCTGATTGCTTACTTATAGCCTATGACTATGATTAAGTGTTGTACTCTTATGATTCTTGATGAACGTATCTTTTCTTTTATGTACACTGAGAGCATATGCACCAAGACAAATTCCTGGTGTGTCCAATCACACTTGTCCAATGAAAAAATCTATTCTATTCTATTCTATTCTATTCTATTCTATTCTATTCTATTCTATTCTATTCTATTCTATTCTATTCTACTCTACTCTACTCTACTCTACTCTACTGTATTATCTCTAGCCTAAACTCAAACACTCCTTGGGGGGAGAAATAGAAGGCAGGGAATTTTTAAGGACACTTGTCAGTTTCAGTTTACAGCTGATTCCTGAACTCCAGAAAGTGTGAGTTGCCATTAATTGCCAAGACAATGAGATTCTCACTTGGCCAATATAATTCTATTCTATTCCATTCTATTCTATTCTATTCTATTCTATTCTATTCTATTCTATTCTATTCTATTCTATTCTATTCTATTCTATTTATGGTTCAAATTCAGTTGCGTTTCTTCTCTTTCAGGATTATAATATAGACACAGGATGAATTTTTCCTTTGCTTTATAGACTAGGGAAGGTCCTAAATGTGAGGATTGATGATATATTTCCATGTTCATCGCCGTCATAAATGTGAACGGTCGTTGTGCAAGCCAATTGATAAACAAGGTCTAGCTGTTTCATTTTCAGTGATGGGATTCAGCCGGTTTTCTCCGGATCGTGCGAACCGGTAGCGCTGACTGCAGGAGGCTCTGCCCACCCGCCCCGGATGTAATGCACGACTACTGTGCATGCACAGAAGGACATGCGCATGCACAGAGGTGGCAAGTGCGAACCAAGCGAGCGCACGAGCGCTCACATTTTGGAATGAGTAAGGAAATTAAGTTAACACCACCTTTGATCATTTTGCATCCCCCCTTTGCGAAGAATTCCCCCCCCCCTTTCGCAAAAGGAAAACCAGTTCCACAAAATTCATCAAAATTGCGCTCGGGTTCCAGGCTTATCTGGCAGAACGCAGAAATTACCAGAAGCTAATCTATTTTATTTTTATTTTATTTTTACAAGAGTTTGAAAAACCCATATTCCAAGGATTTTGAAGTTAAGAAGAAAAGCGTCGTCTCCAATTTTGTCCCCTCGTTGCTTCCTCTAAAATTCTTTGAAGTGACCGGGAGATCATTTTTGCTGATTCTCTACTCTTTCGGCTTCCCTCCCTCCAACCTTCTCCAGAGAATTGGGGAAAGCAAGACTTGAGACTTTAATAGGAATAGGAAATGAGTGGCAATTTCATCCACGGAAATCTCGTTAAGAGCCAGGCAAGTTAACTAACAGAGGGATACAAATTCTCAGGAGTCGACTCCAACACCGAAGTTCAAAAGCATCAGTAACTCTTCCTATCTCACGTCTTCAAAGTTCAACTCGGCATTTGAACACCTTTTCCAAAGCCTTCATGCAGAGGAGGACTTCACAAACTGTAACAAGTGGTTCTCACTTCGCTCGCACAAGCACCATCCGTGCGTGCATGGGGGCATCACAAAACAAGGCAATTCGCTCGTGCGCACTGTCCACACAGACATGTGACATCAAACATAGCAATAACAATAACAACAACAGAGTTGGAAGGGACCTTGGAGGCCTTCTAGTCCAACCCCCTGCCCAGGCAGGAAACCCTACATGCCGAAGAGGTTGTTAAAAATGCTTTTAAAAGTAACAAAAAAAGACTCTGACAATCGCGTGGCTCAGCTGGGCATGGGGGGTGGGCAGGGATTTTTGCTGCTGGTTCTCCAAACCACCCGCCGCCATTGCTACCGGATCAACTGATCCGGTCTGAACTGGGAGCATTTCACCCCTGGTTCTCACTGTCAGGAAATTCCTCCTTAGTTCCAGGTTGCTTCTCTCCGTGGTGAGTTTCCATCCGTTGCTTCTTGTCTGGTGTTTTGACTTTGAATAGCTTGACTCCCTCTTCTTTGTGGCAACCCCAGAGATATTGGAACACTGCTATCATGCCTCCCCATTAAACTAGAAAGACTAGGGGTGACACGAGAGCAGTGTCCCAGTATCTCAGGGGTTGCGACAAAGAAGAAGGAATCAAGCTGTTCTCCAAAGAGATGCTACCAAGTTCAGCTGCAGAACAGGAGAGGTGACCTCGGCGAAGCTCTCAGAATAAATAACAGGAAGATATGCAGCTGGCGGGCAACACCGCTTTTATTCCTGCCAATTAATGGTGCTGTAAAACATCTGAGAAGCCAAAATTTCTTTGTGTGTGTCTGTGTGTTGCGCAGATGCGCGATTGAGAGTGAGGATCGGAGATCAAAAAGATTGTGAGGATTCTTTTTGGGCTTGCTCTATCAAGTCAAGTAGAACACAACGATTCCTTTATTCATGCTGATTTTCATTTAAATGTAGCCAGCAAACGAGCTGGCATCTGGTCCGCCGGTGCCCGTCTGCTGCTTTTCGGCGGTGAAAGATTTTGCTGACTGAAATTTTCCATCTCATTGAGCGCAGAGTCTCCGGAGATGCAAAGAGAATCTGTGAGGCTCGGAAAGTGTCAGACACAACTAGGCGCGTCATTCAGGAGCCTTGTGGAAAATCCGAAAGCAAACCAGCATTTTTATTTCATATCTTTAGCATGGCTTCTTTCATCCCACGCTACCGCTTTGACTAGTTTCATTCATGGACGTATTTACTCATGAAGTTTCAAGAGCGAGACCAGCAGCCCGTATAAAAGATGTCTCTTGTGCCATATTGAGGTCGTTGTGTTTATTAAGACAATGTGATGACCCGAGGCACAGCATGGAGGCAACACACACACATACACCTCCAGCAGCCTGTGGCTGCGAGAAGTCCAGCAAAGCGCCGTTAGCATGACTGCTTCAAGGCAAAGAAGTCCAATGAGATGAAGGAACAAGGCAGCAACAAGGCAAGGAGTCCAGCAAACCCCAGATGTCGGCCACGGCACACGAAACTCCATGAATTCAGCGCTTGTTCCCAGCAAGCGCCCCTCCCCACAGCATCTCCTTAAGTCTCAGTCCCCAGGTGTGCCTTGTGCAAAGGGGCGGGGCACTCTCCAACTGAGTTGTTGGGTCAGCCTGCACTGTTCCTGCTTCCTTTCCACTCTCCGTGCTCAGGGATCAGGAGGGGGGCGGTCCCTGCTCATTGCCTGAGCTTTGTCGCTCCTTCTCTACACTGCCTGCCCTCTCTTCCCCCTCTCTCGGTTATCCTGCCCCCATTCTTCCTTGATGGCAAGCCGTACCGGGCCCAAGGGGCCCAGGGCTGCCTCATCCTTCTCCTTCCCACATTCCTCCAAAGGCAATGAGGCCGCCCCCTCCACCTCCATCGGCCCCAGCTCTGGCTCGTCCTCCTCCATGGACTCAAGCTCCGATGGGGCCATGACAATTTCAGTCTAGTCCCCTGGGTGGAAATAATTCATAATTTGGATTAGTCCTCAGTGGATATTCCCCCAAAGAGATATAATATACAAACCCCCCCCCAACCCCTACAGTGCATGTTAGGGCAACTGCTTTGAGTGAAAGGCAGAGGAAAATATTATCTTACCGTATTTTTTGGAGTATAAAATGCACCTTTCCACCCCCCACCCCCCAAAAGAGGGTGAAAATTTGGATGCGTCTTATATACTGAATGTAGCCCCGCCCAGCCTCTCAAACGGAGATTTTGGAGGGTGAAAACAGCTTCTCAAACAGACCTTTTGGAGGGTGAAAACAGCCTCTCAAACAGAGGTTTCGGAGGCTAAAAACAGCCTCTCAAACGGAGCTTTTGGAGGCTGAAAACAGCCTCTCAAACAGACCTTTCGGAGGGTGAAAACAGCCTCTCAAATGGAGCTTCCAGAGGCTGAAAACAGCCTCTCAAACGGAGCTTTCGGAGGGTGAAAACTGCCTCTCAAACGGAGGTTTCGGAGGCTGAAAACAGCCTCTCAAATGGAGCTTCCGGAGGCTGAAAACAGCCTCTCAAACGGAGCTTTTGGAGGCTGAAAACAGCCTCTCAAACAGACCTTTTGGAGGGTGAAAACAGCCTCTCAAACAGACCTTTCGGAGGATGAAAACAGCCTCTCAAATGGAGCTTTCGGAGGCTGAAAACAGCCTCTAAAACAGAGCTTTCGGAGGCTGAAAAAGCAGCCTTTCAAATGGAGCTTTCGGAGGCTGAAAAAGCAGCCTCTGAAACAGAGGTTTCAGAGGCTGAAAAAAAAAGCAAGGCGCAGAGCTCAGGACCAACGAATCTGTTGCTAAACCTCCAGGAACAGCTGATTGTAGATATTCCAGGAGGCCGATCCACCCGCCAATCCGTTTTTTTCTTATTTTTCTAAGGTGCGTTTTATATACTCCGGTGCGCCTTATAGTCCGAAAAATAGGGTAATCTTACGAAGTTGCCAAATGTTTTTCTTTCTTTTAAAGTCTTTGGTTTATTTTATTTTCTGTCTTAGAGCTCTACTGAATATTTAGAGCGATGAAAAGCTGTTGATAGCTCTTTGTCAGCCAGATTTCCCTGTTCCAAGAGAAGAGAATACCTGTGGCTCATGATTGAATTGAGGGTCCTTGGTGCTCTCTAAACCCGGTCGCTTTCTTGCCGACATTTCATTACCCAACTAGGTAACATCCTCAGGACTAATGACTGTGAGGTTTGCTCCCTATTTATATACAATAGCTTATCCTGATAGTGCTGATGGGAGTGCGATTTTCTCCCTGGTAGTCTCTTCATTAGAATATTGTTTTCTGCTTGATTGTTTGTCTAGTGTTAATCCCTGCTTATCTGGGTGTTAGCTGCCTGAGTGTGTTCTAGTCCTTTTGTGTCTTTCTTAACTTTTTTTTTTAATTGCCTCTTTTGAATGGTTTGTAAATATGTTTTCTTTCTACATGACTTATTTGTCTGAATGCCAAGTTTCTAGGAAATCCCTAGTATTTTTGGATTTAGCTTGGTCACAGTTTCCCTACAAAATTATCTCCTGATATTATGAGATTAAGAAGTTTTTATCATGTCTTCTGACTGCTGGTTAAGGTTCATGGAGGCACTCTACAAGTCTTTGGACTCCCTGCCAGGGGTGAAATCCAGCAGGTTCTGATAAATTCTGGAGAACCGGTAGCGGAAATTTTGAGTAGTTCGGAGAACCTGCAAATACCACCTCTAGCTGGCTCCAGAATGGGGTGGGAATGGAGATTTTGCAATACCCTTTCCCCAGGAGTGGAGAGGGAATGGAGATTTTGCAAAATCCCCATTCCCTCCCCACTCCAGGGGAAGGATACTGCAAAATCTCCATTCCCTCCCCACTCCTGGGGGAAGGATACTGCAAAATCTTCATTCCCACCCCACCCCTGGGGGAAGGATATTGCAAAATCCCCATTCCCATCTCACTCCAGGGGAAGGATACTGCAAAATCCCCATTCCCTCCCCATTCCAGGGGAAGGATACTGCAAAATCTTCATTCCCACCCCACCCCTGGGGGAAGGATATTGCAAAATCCCCATTCCCATCTCACTCCAGGGGAAGGATACTGCAAAATCCCCATTCCCTCCCCAGTCCAAGGGAAGGATACTGCAAAATCTTCATTCCCTCCCCACTCCAGAGGAAGGATACTGCAAAATCCCCATTCCCTCCCCACTCCAGGGGAAGGATACTGCAAAATCCCCATTCCCTCCCCACTCCAGGGGAAGGATACTGCAAAATCTTCATTCCCACCCCACCCCTGGGGGAAGGATATTGCAAAATCCCCATTCCCATCTCACTCCAGGGGAAGGATACTGCAAAATCCCCATTCCCTCCCCAGTCCAGGGGAAGGATACTGCAAAATCTTCATTCCCTCCCCACTCCAGAGGAAGGATACTGCAAAATCCCCATTCCCTCCCCACTCCAGGGGAAGGATACTGCAAAATCTCCATTCCCACCCCACTCTGGGGTCAGCCAGAGACGGCATTTGCCAGTTTTCTGAACTACTCAAAATTTCCGCTACCGGTTCTCCAGAACCTGTCAGAACCTGCTGGATTTCACCCCTGGCAGAGACCGTGCGTAGAGCGTGTGGGAGCATTGCATGAGAATGTGCAGAATGTTAAATAAAGGAGGGCATCACAATGCTCAATGAAACAATTACAAAAATTAAAAAGAAAAAAAAACTAGAAATAAAGATCCATGTTCCACCGTACCTGTGGAAGAGCAGCAAAGGTTAAGAACTGCACCCAACAATCTGGGCAGGGATGATTAATTTCCACGTCTTGCATCAGTCACAGCTGTCCACTATGATTACCTAAGATCCAATTATTCCATCCTACACATCCATCAACCTAAATTTGTTTGGGAGGCAGAGGTCTTGCAGCAGGCACGTTAATCACCGATGATTCCCTAATTAAAGGAATCCGGGGTGTGCGAAAAGCAATCATTTCCTAGCCTTTCAAAAGCCAGCCATCTCCACTTTTTTAAGGCAGGAAAACTGTCCGCCTCTACAAAGATGGGAGCTGCCTGAAAAACCCAAATATGGAATGATATACTGGGGGGTGAGAAGAAAGAACTTTGGCCCTACTTGGTTGGTCGCCACCTGCAAGGCGTAAGCAATCAGAGCCAGACGTGAATACTCCTCTGCAGATGCTTCATGTTGTGTCTGTGCCCCCCGAGCCGGGCCTCCTGCCAGAAAGTGACTTGGAAAGTGAGGGGGAAGGGCCGTCAGGACTTACCTCGGGAACACCAGCTTCCCTGGCTCAGCTCCAGGAGTCAGAGGCAGGCCAGATGGAGGAGATAACGAGGACTCTGTCCCCTGACTCTTCCCCCCCCAGGCCATGCCTTCAGACCCAGTTGATGGCAATCAGGCCTGGCTGGACCCTAGGTTTCGTAGGCAGGAGAGGCGGGAACAACAGAAGCAGGGGTGGGGCAGGCCTAAGAAGAGCTGAGTCATGGAGCCACACCCCACAGGATATAAAAGCAGCAAGGGCTGCTATGCCTCTTCGTAGCAGGCAAATCAACTGCTTGACTAGAGCTGAAGTACTGTTTGTTGACTCATCGGCATCAAGGGAGATAACAGAGGCACTTGGCAGACGCTCGCTCGTTTGCTGCCAGAGCTGATAGTGCCGGCTAATTAAGCCATCGCTCGGACTGAGGCAAGGGGGGAACAGAACACTTCATTGTGTCAGGCCTGGAAACCATATTAGACTTTAGGGTTCCAGACGCTGCCACATTTTTCCCCTGAGGGGAGGAAGGGGGGCTGAGGGGTATGGTAACATTCTTCAAGCGGTCAAGGTCGGATGGTGTTCACATCTGCAGGAAGAGTGGCAAGAAGATATTCGAATGAACTGGGAGAACGTGGGACCATGTGACCATCAAAGGGGTCAGGGGGGTGGGACTCTTGGGGTTTGTATAACTGGGGAAAAGAATCCGGAAATTCAGTTTTGGAATTTCACTCATCGTGTGCCAGTTTCCTCATGCTAGTAAAGAACTCTGGAAAACAATGGCTTCTGAGTTTTTTTTTTATGCAGAAGAGGTTTTTCTGGAACCTTGACACATTGTTAGACTCCTATGTTACAAGAATCTCACCAACTGGGAATGGTCAGGTCAGCCCTGTGCCATTTTCTGCACTGCAAGGACTTTAAGGTGTGTGTTGTGGCGTGTCAGTCGCCAGCCCCTCCAGCAGCTGAATCAGAGGAGGAGGAGGAGGAGGAGGCGTGGGAGTCGGAGTCGGCATCAAGGCAACCTGCGAGCTCTGAAGAGCAGGGGAAGAGCAGGGGTGAAATGCTCCCGGTTCGGACCGGATCACCTGATCCGGTAGCGATGGCGGTGGGTGGTTCAGGGAACCGGTAGCAAAAATCCATGCCAACCCACCCCCCCATCCCCGCCCAGCTGACCTGCGCGATCATCAGAAGGGGTTTTTTTTCCTTTTAAAAGCATTTTTTCTTCGGCCGAAAAAACGCTTTTAAAAGTAAATTTTAAAAAGCCTCTGATGATCGCGCAGCTCAGCTGGGATAGTTAGAACCTTTTAAAAGCATTTTTTTCTACAACCTCTTTGGCCGAGGTGGTAACAAAATGGGAAACCCACCGCTGACCAAGACGGTTTTTACAAATAAGCCTGAAAACTCCCCAGGGGTATGTCTCAAATGTAATGTTCATCTTGACATTAAATGCGGTGAATTTTTATTTTTATTATTATCATGCTTTCTGAATGTGCATCCCTTATATATCAATATCTATACACACACACACACAAACACACACACACACATAGTCACCTGGCTGCCTTTCATGATGAACGTGGGGCTAGAATTCACAGTCTCCTGGTTTCTAGGCCAGAACTTCAATTGCTCTACCATGCTGGCTTTCAACAGAAAATCTGAACACATTACAGCTGTGAATTCTGATGTTATATACTTGGTTTATAATAGATGGATTCTAACAAAACCTGCTGTTTGCATAAAACATGGATATTTTACAGATGCTTAAGAACATTATCTATCTATTTGTCTGTCTATCTATCTATCTATCTATCTTATCTATCTATCTATCTATCTATCTATCTATCTATCTATCTATCTATCTATCTATCTCCTATCATCCATCTATCTATCTATCTATCTATCTATCTATCTATCTATCTATCTATCTATCTATCTATCTATCTATCTATCTATCTTGCTAGCTAGCTAGCTAGCTAGCTATCTTGCTAGCTATCATCTATATCTCTATCTATCTATCATCTATTAATCTATCTATTAATCTATCTATCATCCATCTATCTATCTATTAATCTATCTATCTATCTATCTATCCATCATCTATCCATCCATCTGTCTATCCTGCTAGCTAGCTAGCTAGGTATCATCTATATCTCTATCTATCTATCATCAATCCATCCAGCTATCTACCTATCCGTCCATCCATCCATCCATTTATCTATCTAGCTATCATTTATATCTGTCTGTCTGTCTGTCTGTCTGTCTGTCTGTCTGTCTGTCTGTCTGTCTATCTATCTATCTATCTATCTATCTATCTATCTATCTATCTATCTATCTATCTATCTCCTATCATCTATCTATCTATCAACTATCCATCTATCTATTTATCTTGCTAGCTAGCTAGCTAGGTATCATCTACATCTCTATCTACCTATCATCTATCTATCTATCTATCTATCTATCTATCTATCTATCTATCTATCTATCTATCTATCTATCTCCTATCATCTATCTATCTATCTATCAACTATCCATCTATCTATTTATCTTGCTAGCTAGCTAGCTAGGTATCATCTACATCTCTATCTACCTATCATCTATCCATCCAGCTATCTATCTATCTATCTATCTATCTATCTATCTATCTATCCATCCATCCATCCATCCATCCATCCATCCATCCATCCATCCATCCATCTATTTATCTAGCTAGCTATCATTTATATCTGTCTGTCTGTCTGTCTATCTTATCTGTCAATCTATCTATCTATCTATCTATCTATCTATCTATCTATCTATCCATCCATCCATCCATCCATCCATCCATCCAAAACACACACACGTATATAAACCAAGCTTATTTAGGCTAGTTTGAGTTTACAGTTCAGCAAGCTACGATTAATCTTAATATACATTTTTCTATCATAGTTTAATAGCCCTCTTAGGTGAAAACCCAAATTCATAGAATCTCAGAGTAGACATGAATATTCCTCTCATTTATTATTTCAAACATGCTTTCTGATCGTTGCAAATGGATTGTGCATATCAAATTCCTAAAGGATGAAGAGAAATTACAGTTTACGACAAAATCATCATTCCCCACTCCCCTGAATGAGTTTAAAATTAAATTCCAGTTAATTATATTTACACAGAAACCAGGAAAGTTTGGCAAAAGCTTGCAATCAATTATGCTAATGAGAATGTGGCCAGAATGTTTTGTTGCTGTGGCCCATAACCAAACACAGCTTGGATAAAAAATAAATAGCATTGAATGGGTTTTGAGCTATTGCTACTGAGTTTTTAAATTAATATGTCTGGTCTGATAGAAGTTAGCGCTGCAAGAACTGCATAACTTTACCTAGGCTGAAAATAACATATTTAGGAGGGAAGTAATTTTCTTGCAGGGTATCAAATTTTGCACAATCAATTTTCATTTCTCTTTTGGGTTTTGCATCTCTCACCAAACAAAAAGGCTAAAATAACGCCTCTGTTTGACATTGCAGGTGAGGTCACTGAACGCCTTCAGCTGATTATAATTATACATAATTTCGCTGTCTGAACATTGTATCTGAAGAGAGATTTCTAACTCCTTACTTAATTCCTGGGTACCAAAGCTAAGCGGGAAGACAGGTAGTTGATGCGATTTCAACGTCTCCAGCAAAGGAAAGTCCTTCACAAGGTTCCACTGTCATCTCTTTAACAGGTATTTCAACAGATTAAACAGATTAACTGAGTTGGAAGGGACCTCGGAGGTCATCCAGTCCAACCCCACCACCCAAGCGGGAGACCCTACACTGTTTGTGACAAATGGCAGTCGAGTCTCTTCCTGAACATTTCTTCAAATGTTCCTCCACTTTCCTCTAATATCTGTCACATCTAATATCTGCCAATCTTAGAACTCTCATCAGCCCGAATGTGAATGGAAAAACACATTGGTTGAGGTGTCAGGGTTCCAAGTAATACACTCATAGCAAACAGAACTCTGAGGCAGGTAAGTTCCTCAAAGAGTAGTTTTATTGGACATATATTAGCACAGGCTAGTGAAAACCAACTCTGAATGTTATCGCAGTTTTCTGTCGTGTCCCGCTCCCTCTCCGACGACCAGGTCTGGGAAGTCCGTATCAAGCGTGGCCACGAAGCCTCTACAGCTTTGCCAAATTCCTTCCAGATTTCTCAGGGCAGGCAGGAATCCAAGTTGTGACTTCGGCAAACTAGAGGAGACTTTGCTTGACTCAAAGTTGGAATGCCAAAAGCAGGTCCTTTATATAGGCTGTGGGGTGTGGCTCCATGACTCAGCATTTATCCAGGCCTGCCCCTCCCTTCCTTCTGCTGGCGTTGCGTCTCAGAGCTCCAGAAGTGAGGATCCTCCCACTTTGAATTGTCTTCTGCTGTTTGAGAAAGGGAGGGGTCAGAAGGAGTAGGCCCAAGTAATTCCAATCCGTGGCTGACTTCCTCTGATGGCTGAGCCAAAGGAACACACGCCGTATGAGTGAGGTTTGTTTGTTCATTCCTGACACCCTGTCTGGGCATGGGGCCAGGGCCGGGGGCTGGAGGCATGACAGGCCGTTCATCTTCATTATCAGACTCCGGGTCTGATAGCAGGCCCGGGAGGAGATGGGAGGGGCCCAGCTGAGGAGAGGAGGGAGGATGAGGCACAACATTTTCACTTAATTAAAAGCAAATTAAAAGTTTTTTCCCCTTTCCCAAATAATCAGTAACGTGGTCCAATCAAGGTGCCATCCAGTTGCCTGGTAACTTCACTCCTCCTCTCTCTGACCTCCTGTGGAAATGACCTCGGTTCCCACGAGAAAGTATTTTGTTTTGGCTTTAAAACCCAGCTATCTCTATTCCGTCTGAATTTTGATCACATGACCATGGGATAGTGGTGGGCACGTTTGTGCTCTTATGCACGCCCCTTAGAGTCCTCTTAGGAATGGGGTGAGGTCAACAGTGGATAGATTTTGTTTAAAGCTTTTGGGGTAATGAGAAGAGACCACAGAGTAAGATAATGCATTCCTGATGCACTATGATTACCGACGGTCCAATGATTCCATCCTACACACCCATCAGCCTAAATTTGTTCTGTTCTTCTTTTAAGACTACCTGTATGGACAGAAACTATAGGTATTTTTTTTACGGCTTCTGAGATTATATAGAGAAGCGCCAACCACAAAGACTGTGACAGATGGAGAAGTTGCCCCGATATTTCACATTTCACATTCTAGAATTCTAGATGTGCCAATTCCTAATAATTTGTCAATGAGAGCCTCTCCCCAGCCACACGGGGGGGGGGAGGGTGATCTTAATGAAGCGCACCGATCATAGCTCAATTCCAGAGTTCTGCAAAACTGTAATGAATGCAGGAAGACAAGCACCTTTCATTGATTCCGTCGTACGCCAAGAGATTTATAAGTCAGCATTGTCGACCTCTGCTTGGTTTCCTTGGCCAACTTCCACATCGGAGGCTGTTGGTCGAAACTTCCTTATGGCGCACGTATAAAGTGTCCAGGAGATACTTCAAATCTTTAGCTAAGCTAAATATAAGCACACCTATTGATAGAGAAGAGAAGAGAAGAGAAGAAAAGAGAAGAATTTACAACTTCTTCACTGCAAAAACATATGGACTACAAATCTTGATCAGGGCAAAGCAATAGATGCAATTTACATAGACTTCTGTAAAGCTTTTGACTCAGTGGTACATGACAAACTTCTTCTAAAACTAAAATCCTATGGCATCTCCGGACCCCTCCATAATTGGATAACAGCGTTCCTGTTAAACAGACAACAAGTGGTCAAAATAGGCAGTGCCCTATCAAATCCCGCTCCTGTCAATAGGGGTGTTCCCCAAAGCAGTGTTCTTGGACCAACACTCTTCATATTATACATTAGTGACCTCTGTGACCATATTATAAGTAATTGTGTTCTCTTCGTCAATGATGTTAAACTATTTAACACTACCAACAATGCGGTTACCCTTCAAAAAGACCTTGACTTTGTGTCGGAACGGTCAAAAATTTGGCAACTCCAAATCTCAACCAGCAAATGCTCAGTGTTGTGTCTTGCCCGCCCTCAGAGCAGCCGGGGCCTTCTTACCTGCTCCCGAACACTGATGAATGTATGCCTCCCGGTCCCAGTCCTGGCTCCATGCCCACACAAACTGCAGAAGAAGGAGAATCTCCCTGCCCCAGCCCTGACTCCATGCCCAGGCAAACGGAGCAGCTAGACCCCTCCCCCTCCACCACAGCATGTGAGCCTGAGGAGGGTTTATTACCAACAGCTGATTGGTGTGACCCTCGCATCAGAAGATTGGAGAGGCGGAGGCAACAGAGGGAAGGGAGGGGCAGGCCTTAATGAGTGCTGAGTCATGGAGCCACACCCCATGGCCTATATAAAGGACCTGCTTTCTGGCAGTCTCTGAGTCAGGCAAAAGTCGAACTTATCTTGCTGAAGTCACTTTCTGGTCTCCTGCCTGCTCTGAGGACTTTGCTAGGACTTTGGGCAGAGCTGCAGAGGCAAGCCTGATTCGGATTTCCCTGACCCAGCTGTCAGCGGAGGAGTGGGACACGACACTCAGTCTTACACATTGGAAAAAAGAATCAGATCACTAAATACAAGTTTGATGGACATTACCTTGTAGATGACCGTCACCCCGTCAAAGACCTTGGAGTTTTCATATCAAACGATCTAAGTGCCAAAGCCCACTGCAACTACGTCACCAAAAAGGCTTTAAGAGTTGTAAACTTAATCTTGCGTAGCTTCTTCTCCAGAAAGATTACACTACTAACCAGAGCATACAAAACATTTGCTAGACCAATTCTCGAATACAGCTCGCCTGTCTGGAACCCGCACCTCATTTCGGACATTAATACAATTGAGCGTGTCCAGAAATATTTTACAAGAAGAGTTCTCCACTCCTCTTATCACAACAAAATACCTTATGCCACCAAACTTGAAATCCTGGGTTTAGAAAATTTCGAACTCCGTCACCTTCGGCATGACCTGAGTATAACTCATAAAATCATCTGCTACAATGTCCTTCCTGTCCAAGACTATTTCAGCTTCAACCCCAACAATACACGAGCACACAATAGATTTAAACTTAAAGTGAACCGCTCCAATCTTGATTGTAGAAAACATGACTTCAGTAACAGAGTTGTTAATGCCTGGAATGCACTACCTGACTCTGTGGTCTCTTCTCAAAATCCCCAAAGCTTTAACCAAAGACTATCTACTATTGACCTCACCCCATTCCTAAGAGGTCTGTAAGGGGCGTACATAAGAGCACCAGCATGCCTACTGTTCCTGTCCTAATGTTCCCTTTGGTTATATCCAATTCGTATGGTTATTTCATGTTTAGGCGTCAAAACGTCGCCAAGACACTTCCAATTTTACGCGGGAGAAAACCCGAATAACCAAAGACCTACGTACAAACACCCGCGAAAACCTCAGAAAACATATAATATATAATATATAATACGTACTCGACAAATAAATAAATAAAAATAAATAAGTCAATGTTTCTTTTTCTTTCCCCAACCATCCTCACTTCTAATTTCCCTTCTTCCTTTCCCCTCATTTTCCTCTTATTTGCTTTTGTATTTTGTCTTTTTTATAATATTTTATAACTTAATAAAAATGGTTTTTTTTAAAAAAAAGAAAAAGAAAAGAACCTCCAGGAAACGCGGGTGAACTTCCAAAGGACACGACTGCTTTAATGCTTGGAAGTGAGTTCCTCCATTCCCACCTTCCATATTTGCAGAGCTCTATAAATTATACCAAAGCTGTCTTAAGGATGGCTTTCCTTTGGGAGGCAGAATGAAACCTATTTTATTTTTTTATTTTTTGCCGAGGCATGCTAATCTTTACAACGTAGGCGAGGCATCATAAATTAAAAGAGTGCATTGTACTATGTTGACCTTTTCAATATTCTGCTAGCTGCACCGTTAAGGTTTCCATCTTTCTTTGATTAAAGACTGGGCTCGTCATTGAGAAAGTTAAAAGAAGATTAAAGCATTAAAAATGATCCTGTATTTGCCCCCCTCCCCCACCCCACATTAACTGACGGGAGGGCCTCTGTGGCTCAGACTGGTAAGACAGTTTGTTATTAACAGCAGCTGCTTGCAATTACTGCAGGTTCTAGTCCCACCAGGCCCAAGGTTGACTCAGCCTTCCATCCTTTAGAAGGTAGGTAAAATGAGGACCCAGATTGTTGGGGGCAATAAGTTGACTTTGTATATAATATACAAATGGATGAAGACTATTGCGTGACATAGTGTAAGCCGCCCTGAGTCTTCGGAGAAGGGTGGGATATAAATGCAAATAAAATAAAATAAATAAATAAATAAATAAACATGTGAATGAGAATGAAGACGTGGGTCTCGTCACAGGCTTTAAACATTCTGAACACAATGTGTGCAGTGGTGGTTTTCACCCAGTTCAGACAAACCGGTAGTGGCGACCTGCGGGTGGGCCTAGCCATCCGCCCCGGCGCAATGCTGTTGTCAGTTTTGGAAGGCAATTTTCTTTTTGCTTCTTAACTGCCACATATTTTAGCTGGGGAAGTTGGGAGGGGGTTGTTGTTGGAGCGGTAGAAAGTTAGTCATAACAACATTCCGTGTTCAAGGACTTTTGCCTGTGTCTGATGTAGACTGCCTGAAGATTGTATCCAATTGAGTGTGAAGAGTTGATTGGACAATGTGATGAACTTGTGGGTGTGGGGTAAGGCTGTGAACTGTCAACTGGGTGTGGAAAACCTGGAAGCTTTCAGATTCGGGTTTTCCCAGCTGTGCCAACGTGACATCTCTAATAAATTGGAACTTTGAGGAACCTCAAGCCTCAGAGCTTTATTTCATTGGGGGTCTTCCTTGGAACCCTGACAGCTTGTCCTATTCAGCCACATTTTCAAAGCCGGGCTCATGCGTGCAAGCCATGCGTGTGAGCAAAGCACACACGTGGAAGGCCGGTTGCATGCACAGAAGATACATGTGCACGAAGCAATACTGCAGGCACACATGCTCCCATTTTCGGTGCAGGGCGAAACGGTGGTAAAAGTATGTGAAACTCACCTCTGAATTTGTGGCTCACCAACACGAGTTCATCAAATCTGCTAGGAATTATAAGATGGTCGACAGATAGAAGTTCTCTGTTTTTTGGATTCTCTGAGCGGGAACACATTTAGGAAGACTGCTCATGCCTTGAAGGCTCGCCATATTTAATGTTGTCTGCGTGGAATATTTTCTTTCTGAACGAAGACAAAATGTCGATTTTATTCATCAGGGTTTAAATGAGCACTCAAGGCACTAATAAAGACTTGGGGTAGCTATCATGTATGTAATAATGGATTGACTCCAGGGGTGAAATCCAGCAGGTTCTGACAGGTTCTGGAGAACCGGTAGCGGGAATTTTGAACAGTTCGGATAACCGGTAGTGGAAATTTTGAGAGGTTCAGAGAACCGGCAAATACCTCCACTGGCTGGTCCCAGAGTGGGGTGGGAATGGAGATTTTGCAGTATCCTTCCACTGGAGTGGGGAGGGAATGTGGATTTTGCATTATCCTTTCCCTGGAGTGGGGAGGGAATGGGGATTTTGCAGTTTCCTTCCCCTGAAGTGGGGAGAGAATGGGGATTTTGCATTATCCTTTCCCAGAAGTGGGGCGGGAATGGGGATTTTGCAGTATCCTTTCCCAGGAGTGGGGAGGGAATGGGGATTTTGCAGTATCCTTCCCCTGGAGTGGGGAGGGAATGGGGATTTTGTATTATCCTTTCCCAGGAGTGGAGAGGGAATGGGGATTTTGCAGTATCCTTCCCCTGGAATGGGGTGGAAATGAGAATTTTGCAGTATCCTTCCCCCAGGAGTGGGGAGGGAATGGAGATTTTGCAGTATCCTTCCCCTGGAGTGGGGAGGGAATGAGAATTTTGCAGTATCCTTCCCCTGGAGTGGGGAGAGAATGGGGATTTTGCATTATCCTTTCCCAGGAGTGGGGAGGGAATGGGGATTTTGCAATATCCTTCCCCTGGAATGGGGTGGGAATGGAGATTTTGCAGTATCCTTCCCCTGCCACACCCGCCAAGCCACACCCGCCAAGCCATACCACGCCCACCAAGCCACGCCCACAGAACCTGGTAGTAAAAAAAATTGGATTTCACCAACGATTAACTCCCTCTTGCTTGTGGCAGCCCCTCAAATATTGGAAGACTGCTATCATGTCACCTCTAGTCCTTCTTTTCATTAAACCAGACATACCCAGAGCAGAAAGGTAGCCTCGTTCTGAAAAGCTACACTGCTATCCTAGTTTCTTTGTTTAAAAACAAATGGTGGCTTAATAGAAGGATGAGCAAAGGTGCTGCGTTTCTCATTTTTATATCGGTGCTTCTTATGCTAGCCCCTGTCACTTAATTACACGGTAAATACAGCTAGTGACAGTTTAATTATATGATAATAGACACGATGATAACGCATAAACCGAGAATTATTTCTCTCTTTTAAAAGCGGTGTGGATTAGACAGTAATTATCGCTGGTCTTTGGAAGGTTTTCGTGGCATGGCTTGGCTAAGAACTAGTAATTATCCTCCCTCTCTCTCTCTCTCTCTCTCTCTCTCTTCCATGTATTTCTTTTCTAGATGATTTCCAAAGGGAATTTAAATGGGCATCCCAGGCTGCGAGATTCCTCGCTCAATCTGTTTCTTTATTTTCACATCTAACCTTCCTCTGACTTCTGCTGCGTTTCCCAGCCCAGCTTCTCTCTTGCAACCTTGATTGTCAGACTTCGCTTCTACGCTGATGAGCGTGAGCAGAGCTGATTAGTTACCGCTTGTCAAATCGTATTCACCTTTACCAACTCAGCCCTGTTTCCCCTGTGCTTTCCTTTCTTCGCAGAGACTTAGAGAAAACTCGGGATGAGCCAATACAGGTAAACCTCAACTTAACAACCGTTCATTTAGTGACCCTTTCAAAACTTACAACATCACTGAAAAAAAGCCACCCTTGCAAAGCACTGCAGCATCCCCAGGTCTGATCAAAATTGACTTGTATGTCAGGGTTCCGACGGATGCCCTAATTAAATCACGAGCCTCGAGCCAAGCTTCAAAATAAATCCAGTTATTTATTAGGAGCTTCATGTCGGCATGATCCAAGTGAAGCCAACTCTGACCCCACGTAATTTACGGCCCAGGCTTGGCCCTGTTTCCCCCCTCCCCCCAGGGTGTGTCATCAGCCACATTCGCCAACGGAGCAATTTCGCGGTTTGTAAAAATCACTCCCCTCTGGCCACTGTGGCTAACCCTGGGAGACAGCCTTGACAAAGATATGTCTGGAATGTGCTTTTGTTTTTGGCTGCCATGATGCTTCGCCATAGCTGCAAGTTCGTTTCCCCATCCCCCTTGCCTATGGCAACCTGAGAGCAGGTCAGGGGTGCTTTGCAAATTGACGTATTTATGACGGTTGCAGTGCCCCGGGGTCATGTGATCGCCTTTTGATAAGCAAAATCCATGGGGGAAGCCAGATTCACTTAACAACTATGTGTTACTAACTTAACAACTCTGGTGATTCACTAAACAACAGTGGCAACATAAGCAACAATAATCACCCCTTTCAATTTCAAGCTGGTTTTTGTTTTTTACTGAGAATTGCTGATATGGAAATTTTTTAAGCATATCCTACTTAGAGGTAGAGGAAGTTGATAAGAGGGAATAGTCTTTGTGATTTCAGGACTAATCCTAAGTAAGAAGGAAATGTCTATGTGATTGCAGGGCAGCTTTATGAAAGGGTTTTTAGATGGTCTGATCTCTGATTAAAAGTAATTCAGATACATTTAAATTTGTGGAATTTAAGAAGTTAATAGAACTATTAATGAGGTTTTGGGGAATTTAAATATGGGGACTAGACTTCATTTAAACTTTAATGGTATGGAACACAATTTTTACTAGAGATGTGCAATAATTATAAATTTGAATGAAGGAGAAGGAAATATATTGTATATGAAATTTGAAATGTGTTTAAGGATATACCTGACTGACAATCTGTTCGCAATGATGTTTTTTATTATTATGTTTATTAAAAAAAATGCAAAATAAAAAAAACAACAGTGGCAACACATGGGGCAAAACTCACTTAAGAAATTCTGGACTCAACTGTGCTCGTAAGTTGAGGACTGCCTAGTCAGGGGTGAAATCTACTTACCTTCCTTACCGGTTTGGAAGTCCACATGTTGCGCGTCACGTGTGAGCAGACCCTCTGCACATGCACAAAAGCTTTCAGTGCATGCGCAGAGGGTACAAAACACATTACTTCCTGGTTAAAACCAGGAAGTAACGACAGTCAGGCGGGTGGGCGGAGCCTTGCACCGCGATTGCTACCGGATCTCCGAAACACCAGCCAAGATCGCTACCGGATCGGGCGATCCGGTTCAAACCGGGAGCATTTCACCCCTGCCTGTAGCCCAACCTTTCCTGGATTTACCGCTTGAAAATGTAGATGGTCCTTGGTGCGAGGATAAGATGTCTGAATTAGTTTTCTTATTCTGGGGGAAAATCTTAAATGTTAAATTTAGGTTAAGTTACATTTCTGCTCCTGGGTATCTTGTTATCTACTGGAAGAAAATTATGTGTGAGTTTCCCACTGGTGAGAGTAGTTTATTTCTTGGCTTCCTTTTTTCAAAGCTTTTAAAAATCAGAAAAGAACCAGAGAATCACATTACATCAGGCTGAATTAATTTTGTTTTACTGTATTGATGGGAAAGGGATAAGTTGTTGATAGATCCACGAATACTGGAAATGCTTATCTGAATAGCGCTATTTTTATTCAAACGAACGCTTTTAAAATGTTTTTTTAAAAGCATCAGAATATTTTTTCCCCAGCCACCTGAAAAGAGGTGGCCAGTTTAAAGGATCAAGGATATTACCTTCATATACTTTGTGTGCTCTGAAGCATATTAACAGAATAACAGAGTTGGAAGGGACCTTGGAGGTCTTCTAGTCCAACCCCCTGCTCAGGCAGGAAACTCTATACCCATGATGGCAAACCTATGGTATATCTGTGGGCACGCAAGCGTTGCCCTAGCTCAGCTCCATTGTGCATGCACGTGCCGGCCAGCTGATTCTCAGGCCTTCATGGCCCACCAGACATCGGGAAACGGGCCTCCGGTGGGCCTCCGGTGGGTGGGGAAGGTTGTTTTCGCCCTCCCCAGGCTCCAAGGAAGCTCTGGAACCTGGGGGGGGGCAAAAAATGGGCCTGTGGTTGCTCCATCACTGGAGGTTTTTAAGAAGAGATTAGACATTATAACCTTTTTGCCATCGTGTGCCAAAAGCGGGGGGAGCGCAAGAGGATCACACGGGGAGGGAGGAGGCGCGGAGGGGCATTGAATTATGGGTGTGGGCACACACGCGTGTGTCCCCCTGTGCTCCCGCCGCTTTTGGCACACGACGGCAAAAAGGTTATAATGTCTAATCTCTTCTTAAAAACCTCCAGTGATCAAGCAACCACAATTTCTGAAGGCAACTCCTTCCACTGATTAATTGTTCGAACTGGCAGGAAAATTCTCCTTAATTCTAGGTTGCTTCTCTCCTTGATTAGTTTCCATCCGTTGGTCCTGCACTGAACAAGTTGACCTCCTCCACAACACTGTCTTATCCCCTGGGATGTCAAACCTTCTAAGACAGTGGTTCTCAACCTTTATAGTGCTGCGACCCCTTTAATACAATTCCCCACGATGTGGCGACCCCAACCGTAAAATTATTTTTGTTTTGAATTTATCGCGCCTGAAGCCGTATTGGCTAGCGATCTGAACTGCTTCCAATTGCCTTGAGGACGGAGGCATTAAACGACTAGCCTTGTGGTGCAACCAAAACAATCTGGAACTGAACACACTCAAAACCGTAGAAATGGTGGTAGACTTTAGGAAAAACCCTTCCATACTTCCACCTCTCACAATACTTGACAACACAGTATCAACAGTAGAAACCTTCAAATTTCTGGGTTCTATCATATCGCAAGATCTCAAATGGACAGCTAACATCAAAAACATCATTAAAAAAGGACAACAAAGAATGTTCTTTCTGCGCCAACTCAGTAAGCTCAAACTGCCCAAGGAGCTGCTGATCCAATTCTACAGAGGAATTATTGAGTCTGTCATTTGCACCTCTATAACTGTCTGGTTCGGTTCTGCAACCCAACAAGAAAAACACAGACTTCAGAGGATAATTAGAACTGCAGAAAAATAATTGCTACCAACTTGCCTTCCATTGAGGACCTGTATACTGCACGAATCAAGAAGAGGGCCGTGAAAATATTTGCAGATCCCTCGCATCCTGGACATAAACTGTTTCAACTCCTACCCTCAAACGACGCTATAGGCTGCAAGAACTATTGAGGTTAGTGATGGAGTGATGGTTAATGTCAGATTATTGAAGATGTATAAATATAATTAATGTTTCTGACCAGTTGCCATTTAGAACGGTGGGGAGGGAAAAAGAGAGTAGGAGGTAGGAAGAGGAGAAGAGGAAGGAAGAGGGGTAGAAGAGGAGAAGAGTATAAGGAGAGGTAGATAAGAGAAGGAGAGGAAGGTTTGGAAAGTAAAAGAAGGTAGAAGAGGGAAGAAGGTTAAAAAGGGGGGTGGTGACTGGGCAGGCCCGACTAATTGTATATAACTGTACATTGGATGAATTATTTGATAAGATTGTAAAAATAAAACTTTTTTATAAAAAAAAAAAAAAAAAAAACGACGCTATAGAGCACTGCACACCAGAACAACTAGACACAAGAACAGTTTTTCCCCGAAGGCCATCACTCTGCTAAACAAATAATTCACTCAACATTGTCAGACTATTTACTGAATCTGCACTACTATTAATCGTTTCATAGTTCCCATCACCCATCTCTTTCCACTTATGACTGTATGACTGTAACTTTGTTGCTGGCAATCCTTATGATTTATATTGATATATTGACCATCATTTGTGGTGTAAATGTTGTACCTTGATGAAGGTATCTTTTCTTTTATGTACACTGAGAGCCTATGCACCAAGACAAATTCCTTGTGTGTCCAATCACACTTGGCCAATAAAATTCTATTCTATTCTATTCTATTCTAAAGCGGAGGCTCCTCCCCTATTAAGTTTATCTGAAGTTTATCTGAAGCCAGATTAGGCTAGCGATTGGGAGTGATTGCAACTGGCTTGAGAGGGAGACATCAGAGCAAAGATTTCTCTCTTAATTCCTAGCGATTTGAAGAGCCTGCAGCTGGCTTGTGGAGTCAACCATTGGAGTGCGGTTCTTCGACTCGCAAGTATACTTCCCATATTTCCGATGGTCTTAGGTGACCCCTGGAAAATCGTCATTCGACCCCCAACGGGGTCGCGACCCACAGGTTGAGAACCGCTGTTCTAAGAGGTATTACTATTATCCTTCTCGTATTTCCTATTCCTTTAGCATCTTACGATTATGACTTTGTTGTTTGTATCCTACGATTTATGTTGAGTGCTTTTATTTAGTACCTCATGACTATCTCGGAGTGTTGCATCTTATGATTTATGAACGATCGTATTATGATTATGATCATGATTTATCCCTTGTTGCTTGTGTGCACACTGAGAGCTTATATCCCAGAGACAAATCCCTTGCGTTTCCAATCAACACTTGGCCAATAAAATTCTATTCTATTCTATTCTATTCTAAAGCGGAGGCTCCTCCCCTATTAAGTTTATCTGAAGTTTATCTGAAGCCAGATTAGGCTAGCGATTGGGAGTGATTGCAACTGGCTTGAGAGGGAGACATCAGAGCAAAGATTTCTCTCTTTTTTAATTCATCGTGCCTGAAGCCGAATTCGACTAGCGATTTGAAGAGCCTGCAGCTGGCTTGTGGAGTCAACCATTGGAGCGCGATTCTTCAACACGCAAGTATACTTCCCATATTTCCGATGGTCTTAGGCGACCCCTGGAAAATCGTCATTCGATCCCCAACGGGGTCACGACCCACAGGTTGAGAACCGCTGTTCTAAGAGGTATTACTATTATCCTTCTCGTATTTCCTATTCCTTTAGCATCTTACGATTATGACTTTGTTGTTTGTATCCTACGATTTATGTTGAGTGCTTTTATTTAGTACCTCATGACTATCTCGGAGTGTTGCATCTTATGATTTATGAACGATCGTATTATGATTATGATCATGATTTATCCCTTGTTGCTTGTGTGCACACTGAGAGCTTATATCCCAGAGACAAATCCCTTGCGTTTCCAATCAACACTTGGCCAATAAAAAATTCTATCTATCTATATGTAGTCCATCATCTATCAAGGTCCATTGGTGTGAACTGGAAGGGGAGATAATTTTAAATTTTTCTGGCAGATGTCTCCTTTCAGTAAATTATCCAATAAAAGATAATTAGAACAGATTGCCTTCAATGAGGCTCTCTCTCTATCACACACACACACACACACAAACATACAAACTGCGGCTTTATCCTTTCTCTCTAGGGTGCAGATCTAGAAAAATAGAAAGCAAGTTTTTTTTATTTCTTTTTGTCACAACAGTATACACAAGCAATTGTCATAGATAAAACAACATATCTTGAAGAAAATATATATATATATATATATATATATATATATATATATATATATATATATATATATATCTATCTATATCTATGTAGGTCTTTGGTTATTCAGGTTTTCTCCCATGTAAAATTAGAAGTGTCTTGGCGACATTTTGACGAAGTCTCATTCGTCATCTTCAGGCTTCAGCTTCGTGCTTCTAGGAGCAATGTGTGATCGCAGCTATTTCTTCCTTTTAACTGCTAGTGGGGGGTTGAATTGATTAGGTGGGAGCTTGGCTGTGCTCTGATTGGATGGGGGTTTTTCTGTGCTCTGATTGGCTGGGGGTGTGTCCTGTTTGGGTGGGGGCTTGGTTGTGCTCAATTTAGTCTGTGTTGCAGGGGGATTTGAGCTGGTGAGCTGCATAGCTGTTGTTTGGCTTTGAGATGGTGCTACATCTTCATAGTGGGTGTCAGTCTGCTGCATGTATGGATTGGAGGGGTTTGAAATGGCTAATGTTGCAGCTGCGGTCTGGCTTCTGGTCCTTGGTCGTGCTTCATGATCAGTGTGGGTTTGGGTCTGCTTTCTGGGTGGATGTGCGGTGGTGACATCCTGTGTGGACCTCGTGAGTGTGGGTCTGGTGTCATTCCTCGTGTTAGGGACTCGTTTGTCAATAAGGGCGGGTTTCCAAATGGCTGGTAGGCGGGAGGTATCATCTCGTTTGTTCATGCTGTGTGGGCGTTTTTCTATCTCAATGGCTTCTCTGATTATTCTGTTGTTAAAGTGTTCAGTTTTGGCGATAGTTCTGGTCTTTTTAAAGTCAATATCATGTCCTGTGACTTTAAAGTGTTGGACCAGGGAAGAAGTTGGTTCCTCTTTTTTGACTGAGTTCTTGTGTTCTTCAATGCGTGCACTATTCTTCTGTTGGTTTGTCCGATGTATGTGGTGGGGCAGGCGGTGCATGGGATTTCATATACTCCTTGATTTTCTAACTCAATTTTGTCTTTACATATATATTTACATATATATATATATGTAATGTAATATGTATGTATATAATGTAATATGTATGTATGTAATATGTATGTATATGTATATGTATATTTGTATAATAATATATGTAATGTAATTTTGTCTTTACATATATATATATGTAATATAATATATATATATATAATATAATATATATATATAATATATATGTATATGTATATGTATATATGTATAATAATATATATATATATATATATATATATATATATATATATATATATATATATATATATATATATGTAAAAAAAATATGCATCAACTATATTAATTTGATACAATGAAGAGAACAATAGGACAGGAACGGTAGGCACTTTTGTGCTCTTATGCACGCCCCTTATAGTCCTCTTAGGAATGGGGTGAGGTCAATAGTAGACAGTTTTTGGTTGAAGATTTTGGGATTTTGAGTAGAGACTATGGAGTCAGGTAATGAATTCCAAGCATTAACAACTCTGTTACAGAAGTCATATTTTCTGCAATCAAGATTGAAGCGGTTGACATTTAGCTTGAATCTATTTTTTGCTCTTGTAATACTGCGATTGAAGCTGAAGTAGTCTTTTACTGGAAGGATATTGCAGTAGATGGTTTTGTGTGTTAAACACAGGTCATGTCGGAGTCGACGGAGTTGTAAGTTTTCTAATCCCAGGATTTCAAGTCTGTTGGTATAAGGTATTTTGTTGTTTTCGGAGGAGTGAAGAACTCTTCTAGTAAAATATTTCTGGACTCGTTCTATTGTATTTATGTCAGAGATGTGGTATGGGTTCCAGACGGATGAGCTGTATTCAAGAATAGGTCTGGCAAATGTTTTGTATGCTCTAGTTAGTAGTGTAGAGTTTTTAGAAAAGAAGCTGTGTAAAATTAGGTTTACAACTCTTAGGGCCTTTTTTGCTATGTAGTTGCAGTGGGCTTTGGCATTAAGGTCATTTGATATGAGAACTCCAAGATCTTTGACAGAGTGGGGGTTGTCAGTTAGGTAATGTCCATCAAGTTTGTACTTGATGTTAGTTTAAGTTAAGTTAACAAGTTTAAGTTAGTTTAACTTAAACTTGTTAGTTTAAATTAAATTTAGCTTTGCCTGCTCAAAGCCAAGAAGTATAGAAGTTGATAAATTTTGAAACACAGGAGGAGAATTGCTAAGAACTTGGGATATATACTAAAGTGCTTTAGAAAGCAAAATTTGTTTGGGATTGAGATGTGGCGTATTTATTTACCGGGTGTGGTGGTGGGGGAAATACAATTTTCATATCCCGGACACAAACTGTTTCAATTTCTCGCCTCTGGATGCTGTTATAGGGCATTGCGTGCCAAAACAACTAGACACAAAAATAGTATTTTTTTTCCTCTTGCCATCACTCTATTGAACACCTACTTCCCGTAGCAGCATGTTAGACCTAAAGCTATTAACCCATGTAGTAGTGCTGTGTTGCAATTATCCTTCCTTTTACCTTCTCCTAATGGTATCTATGATTTA
Source organism: Ahaetulla prasina (assembly GCF_028640845.1). NCBI lineage: Eukaryota > Metazoa > Chordata > Lepidosauria > Squamata > Colubridae > Ahaetulla > Ahaetulla prasina. The sequence continues at coordinate 90,326,466 of NC_080546.1, forward strand.
TCACTTGTTGTTGTATCTTATGATTAATGATTGTAACGAAGATATGTGACTAAGATATCACTTTGTTATTTGTATATACAATGAGAGCTTCTGCACTGGAGACAAATTCCTGGTGTGTCCAATCACAATTGGTCAATAAAGAATAAAGAATTCTATTCTATTCTACTCTACTCTCTACTCTCTACTCTACTCTACTCTTACCTAATTCGTCATTATATTATTCTACTCGACTCGACTCGACTCTATTACTTAATTCTTCATTACATTATTCTATTCTATTCTACTCTACTCTATTACTTAATTCTACATTACATTATTCTACTCTACTTTATTCTATTCTACTCTACTCTATTCTATTCTACTCTACTGTCTACTCTATTCTACTCTACTCTACTGTATTATTACCTAATTCTTCATTACATTATTCTATTCTATTGTACTCTACTCTACTCTCTACTCTCTACTCTCTACTCTCTACTCTACTCTATTACCTAATTCTTCATTACATTATTCTACTCTACTCTACTCTTTACTCTATTATTACCTAATTCTTCATTACATTATTCTACTCTACTCTACTCTACTCTATTCTATTCATTCTATTCTATTCTATTCTATTCTATTCTATTCTATTCTATTCTATTCTATTCTATTCTATTCTAATTTAATCTCTGTTCAAATCTAATCTAATCTAATTCTTCATTACATTATTCTATTCGATTCTACTCTACTCTACTCTATTACTTAATTCTTCATTACATTGTTCTACTCTACTTTATTCTGTTCTACTCTACTGTCTACTCTATTCTACTCTACTCTATTACCTAATTCTTCATTACATTATTCTACTCTACTCTACTCTTTACTCTATTATTACCTAATTCTTCATTACATTATTCTACTCTACTCTACTCTATTATTACCTAATTCTTCATTCTATACTATTCTATTCTATTCTATTCTATTCTAATTTAATCTCTGTTCAAATCTAATCTAATCTAATTCTTCATTACATTATTCTATTCGATTCTACTCTACTCTACTCTATTACTTAATTCTTCATTACATTGTTCTACTCTACTTTATTCTGTTCTACTCTACTGTCTACTCTATTCTACTCTACTCTATTACCTAATTCTTCATTACATTATTCTACTCTACTCTACTCTTTACTCTATTATTACCTAATTCTTCATTACATTATTCTACTCTACTCTACTCTATTATTACCTAATTCTTCATTCTATTCTATTCTATTCTATTCTATTCTATTCTATTCTATTCTATTCTATTCTATTCTATTCTATTCTAATTTAATCTCTGTTCAAATCTAATCTAATCTAATTCTTCATTACATTATTCCTGTTCTCTTCCCTTCTATATTCTATATTCAACAGCTATAAAAAAAATCCACATTAAAAAAGAAATATGACCAAAAGAAGCATTTTCTTTACTCAGGTTCCTATTCAGAGGTAGGACGGTCATTCTTCCTACGTAACATGGCTTCCCCATGATGTGGAAATGGTGTGCTGGTTTTTGTTGTTGTTAGTTGCGAAGTCGTGTCCGACCCATCGCGACCCCATGGACAACATTCCTCCAGGCCTTCCTGTCCTTCACCATCCTCTGGAGTCCATTTAAACTCATGCCTACTGCTTCAGTGACTCCGTCCAGCCACCTCGTTCTCTGTCGTACCCTTCTTCTTTTGCCATCAATCTTTCCCAGCATTCGGCTCTTCTCCAGGGAGTCCTTCTTTCTCATTAGGTGGCCAAAGCTGGTTTTACTTACCTTGAAAAGGCATCAGAGCAGAGAGCAGCAATAAAAGGAAACAATCACATCAAAATAATAAGAATAACCCCATGAAAGTTATACAAATTTAACAGGGACAGAGTTGAAAATGCAACCAAACAGAAGAGTCCATTTTCACGTAGTCTAACTTGCTATTAATTAGATAGACACATGATATCGAAGGCCATCACTCTGCTAAACAAATAATTCCCTCAACACTGTCAGACTATTTACTGAATCTGCACTACTATTAATCGTTTCATAGTTCCCATCACCAATCTCTTTCCACTTATGACTGTATGACTATAACTTGTTGCTGGCAATCCTTATGATTTATATTGATATATTGATCATCAATTGTGTTGTAAATGTTGTACCTTGATGAACGTATCTTTTCTTTTATGTACACTGAGAGCATATGCACCAAGACAAATTCCTTGTGTGTCCAATCACACTTGGCCAATAAAATTCTATTCTATTCTATTCTATTCTATTCTATTCTATTCTATTCTATGCAGATATATTGAATTGGTTTTTTTTGCTTTTGCTTAACCTATTGGGAAGAATGAGATCGTAACTCTGGGAAATATTGTTGCAGGTCTCCTCGTTCGTTGTGTAAAGCTGGCTCTCTTCTTCCTTTTTCCAGGTTTATTTTGCTCATAGATTGGCCTATCCAGTGGATAATTGAGGCCTTAATTAATGAGGCCTGACAGGCTGGTAGCTATTAAGAGAAGGGCGGTATTTTGTATTTAATCTCCAAATGCTACTTTGGAGCATCAACAAAACAGTTTTACGCAGGGGCCTCAAAAATTTTAGCAAGGGGTTCTCTGCCTGGTTGCTGGGTGGGTGTGGCCATGATGGGCGTGGCCTAGTCAGCCTCCTGAACCATGGCGGGGGGTGAAGTTTGCCTTCCCCGGGCTCTGGAGGCTTTCCCCGAGCCTCTGGGAGGGGGGGAAACAGCCTCCCCAGGCTCTGGTGGCCCTCTGGAGGCTGCTTCTGGCCTTCCAGAACTTCCGTTGGCCTGTTTTTTGCCCTCTCCAAGCCTCTGTGTACATCCTGCACTTACCTGCATCCAAAATGGGTCACGTGGGGATTCTTGGGAGGCGCGGGGAGGAGTGGGTGGGGCCAGTCCGGAGTGGGATTTGGGGGTTCTCTGAACTGCACAGAATCTTAGTGTTGTGTCTGCGCCCCCCGAGCCAGGCCTCCTGCCAGAAAGTGACTTGGAAAGTGAGGGGGAAGGGCTGTCAGGACTTACCTCGGGAGCACCGGCTCCCCTGGCTCAGCTCCAGGAGCCAGAGGCAGGCCAGGTGAAAGAGATAACGAGGCCTCCATCCCCTGACTCTTTCCCCCCCCCAGCTGATGGCAATCAGGCCTGGCTGGACCCTAGGTTTCATAGGCAGGAGAGGCGGGAACAACAGAAGCAGGGGTGGGGCAGGCCTAGGAAGTGCTGAGCCATGGAGCCCACCCACAGGATATAAAGGCAGCGAGAACTGCTGTGTCTCTTCGTAGCCGGCAAATCAACTGATTAACTAAGAGCTGAAGTGACTCACCAGCGTCGAGGGAGATAACAGAGACACTTGGCAGGCGCTCGCTATTCTGCTACCAGAGCTGATAGTGCCAGCTAATTAAGCCATCACTCGGACAGAGGCGAAGGAGGACAGAACACTTAGCTAGAGGTTCTCCCAAACTCCTGCGAACCCCCCTCCCCATCAGCCTACTCCTGCTTTGCTCAATGACCGCAGTCCCAATCAGGCAAGTTGGCAAAGAAACGATATACTTACCGGATATCGCTGAGAAGAATGGCTAGAAATTAATTGCTGCAAACTCAAGGTCATGGGTTTTTTTTGTGGGGTTTTTTTTTGCTAAGCACAGCAAAGCATATGTGCCTGGTGGCTAAATAATCACTCAATAGAGCACGTTAAGACCTTTAAGCAACTGGGGATTGTTTTCCATGCTATGGGCAACCATAAATTTCACGATGATTATCTTACCATAAAGCTTTGCAATCTTTTTACTTCTCTACAGGAGATCCTTTTAGGAATTCAGTTGGGTTAATATCTCTTCCATCCAGGTTCTATCCAAGCTTTTGAAATCAATCTTTCAACTGCATCCTGAACATGGTGCCCCAGACCTATTTAACATGGAAATTTCCACTTAGATTTATCTTTTCACCTAAGAATGACTTAAGCTCTCTTCTTTTTATTCAGCTGATAATGACGGATAGCTGCCAGTCATCCTGAGGCCAGGCAACACATGTCAAACTGTGTCTTTAGGACAGTTAAGAGAAACTGCCCGTCCACAAATTCAGAGGAGAATTTTGAAAGTCATTGATGTTGCCTCTAGAACTAGCAATCCCAAATTCTTTAGCAAGAGATAGGGGAAGTAGAAAGAAGTGTAGGAACAATGTTGACTTTGAGTTGACTTTGTATATTTTCTCCTTAAACTAACATCCTATGGCATCTCAGGACCCCTCCACAAATGGATATCTGCTTTTCTGTCTAACAGACAACAAGTGGTCAAAATTGGCAATGCTTTATCAAATCCTGTTCCTATCAAGAGTGGCGTTCCTCAAGGCAGCGTCCTTGGACCAACACTCTTTATTCTATACATTAATGATCTTTGTGACCATATCTCAAGTAATTGTGTTCTCTTTGCTGACGATGTCAAACTATTTAACACCACAGACAACACTTCTATCATTCAAAACGACCTTGACCATCTAACCGCTTGGTCTAAAAATTGGCAGCTCCAAATTTCAACCAGCAAATGCTCAGTCTTACATATAGGAAAAAAGAACTCTAAAACTAAGTACATACTAGATGGACATTACCTTACAGACGACCCCATCCCGTTAAAGACCTTGGAGTTTTCATGTCAAATGATCTAAGTGCCAAAGCCCACTGCAACTACATAGCAAAAAGCTCTAAGAGTTGTAAACCTAATTTTCGTAGCTTCTTTTCCAAAACACCACACTACTAACCAGAGCATATAAAAGATTTGCCAGACCAATTCTAGAATACAGCTCACCTGTTTGGAACCCTCACCACATCTCTGACATCAATACAATTGAGCGTGTCCAGAAATATTTTACAAGAAGAGTTCTCCATTCCTCTGAAAACAACAAAATACCTTATCCCACCAGACTTGAAATCCTAGGCTCAGAAAACTTGGAACTCCGTCGCCTTCGACAAGACCTAAGTTTAGCTCACAGAATCATCTATTGTAATGTCCTTCCTGTCAAAGACTACTTCAGCTTTAATTGCAATAATACAAGGGCAACCAATAGATTTAAACTTAATGTAAACCGCTTTAATCTAGATTGCAGAAAATACGACTTCTGCAACAGAATCATCAGTGCTTGGAATACTTTACCTGACTCTGTGGTCTCTTCCCATAATCCTAACAGCTTTAACCAAAAACTTTCTACTATTGACCTCACCCCATTCCTAAGAGGACCATAAACATAAAGCACAAACATCTACCGTTCCTGTCCTATTGTTTTTCTTTTCTTCTTCCTATATATGTTTATATGTGTATATACTATATAATCTTTTTGTATGATGTTGTGACAAAATAAATAAATAATAAAATATAATATACAAATGGATGAAGACTATTGCTTAACACAATGTAAGCCGCCCTGAGTCTTCGGAGAAGGGCAGGATATAAATTCAAATAATAATTTTTAAAAAATGAATCACAAAAATTGAAGGTACCATCTTGTGTCAATAGATATCAATTCTGGTGACAGAATCTACAATATAGATAGATGACGATAGAGATAGATGATAGATGATAAATAGATAGGTAGGTACATAGATGATAGATAGGAGAGAGAGAGAGAGAGAGAGAAAGATGACAGTAGAGATAAGTAGACACACAGACAGATGATAAATAATAGATATATAAGATAGCTAGATGATAGATAGATAGATAGATAGATAGATAGATAGATAGATAGATAGATAGATAGATAGATAGATAGATAGATAGATGGATGGATAGATAGAGGCAGACAGAAATGAAATAGAAAGATAGATATAAATGATAAAAATGAATTCAATGAGGTTTGCTATCTATCTGTATCATCTATATCTGTCTATCTATATCTATCTATCTATCTATCTATCTATCTATCTATCTATCTATCTATCCATCTATCTCTATCATCTATCATCCATCATCTATCTACCTATCAATCTATTGATCTATTGATCTATTTCTATCTATCCATCTATCCACCCACCTATCATCTATCTATCTACCCATCTATCCATCCATCTATCTATCATCTATCTATCTGTCTGTCTGTCTATTTATCTATCTATCTATCTATCTATCTATGTAGGTCTTTGGTTATTCGGGTTTTCTCCCGCGTAAAATTGGAAGTGTCTTCTATCTTATTTCAAGTCTCATTTGTCATCTTCAGGCTTCAGCTTCGTGCTTCTGGGAGCAATGTGTGATTGCAGCTGTTTCTTCCTTTTTAACTGCTAATGGGGGTTTGAACCGATTGGGTGGGAACTTGGCTGTGCTCTGATTGGATGATTTTTTTTAATCTATCTATCTATCTATCTATCTATCTATCTATCTATCTATCTATCTATCTATCTATTTATCTATATCTATCTATCCATCTATCATCTATCTATCTATCTATCTATCTATCTATCTATCTATCTATCTATCTATCTATCTATCTATCTATATCTATCTATCATCTATCATCTATCTATCTATTTATCTATCTATCTATCTATCTATCTATCTATCTATCTATCTATCTAATCTATCCATTTATCCATCTATCCATCCATCCACCCACCCATCATCTATCATCTATCTATCTATCTATCTATCTATCTATCTATCTATCTATCTATCTATCTATCTATCTATCTATCTATCTATGGCATTGTGGATAAAATTTACACACATATGGACTCTGTACTACCGTATATGAATACAAAATAGGAATTAGGTGGCCAGATACATACTGAACCGCGAGAAATATTTCCCAGCATGGGGCTGCATGTAAGGGGTGGAAAGCGCCCCAAATTTCATGCACCAATCCCAACCCTAAACTTTCTTTCAGGCAAAATGCTTAATGTAACTCTCAATCTTTGGGTTGCATCGTGCCCTCAATGCATGGCTGTAGCATCTTAGTACAAATGGCAGATATTTTTTTTTTAATTTCCATCCCAATTAATTGCTTTTCTGCTCAGTTTCACTAATGAGGGCATTTGCTGAATTACACCACCAGAAGTCCTGCAAAGTCATTTGCAGCTCATTTAAGTCCCCATTAACCAGCTTTGCAGCTCCCTTAAATAAGTCGAAAGGAAGAACATATTTTGCAGCCTTTTCGTTTAATGATAACAGCTTTTCGACAAAATATGGGGTTGCTGGTTGAAAGTCAGTTTTAGAATGGAAAAAAAAACCCCCTGCAAAACATCAGTTATAGTGTTTTAGGTTTCAAATATAGTTATTTGCAGCATTATTCCTCGGAGACCAGGGGAAATAACATCATGTGAACAAATGAATTTAAATACACAACCACTGATTTTTCCACTGGTAATGTAATTAAGGCTATAAAACATTTCCCAGAGCAAACAGTTATTGTGAAGCCCTAGCCTGCACTTCTATCCATCACACGAGATTAAGTTTGTCTTGATTCGGCAGAAGAACAATTTGTTTATCGAAGACTTCGGAAGGCGAGGAAGTTTACACCAGGGCACAAATAATTAAATCACTCAGAACAAACCATTTGCTCCCCACGGAGGGGCGCAATAACAGCAAAACAAATCAGTAGAGAATCACAATAAATTGGATGTGTTTTTCTTGAGCAAGACAAATGGTGGAATTTAGCCGGTTCAGACCGGTTTGCCCGAACCGGTAGCGGAAATCGTGGATGGGCCCTCCCACCCACTCTGGCTCTATGCCATCCTATTTAGGCATATTTTTGAGGCCGGGCGCATGTGTGGAAGGCGCATACACCAGCAAAGCACATGAGTGAAAGGCCAGGTGCATGTGTGGGCGGAGTGCATGTGAGCAAAGTGTGCACATGCACCCACTCCCATTTGCGAACCGGTAGGGAAAGTACGTGAATACCACCCCTGACCAAGATGGATAAACGTTATTGAATGGCGATGTATTCTTTTTGAGTGGACGAGTTCAAAAATTTGATTGGACCAATTTTACTTTTCAAGCTCGATGTCAGTTTTGGAAGGCCATTTTCTTTCTACTTCTTAACTGCCACATATTTAAGCTGGGGAAGTTGGGAGGGGGTTGTTGTTGGAGCGGTAGAAAGTTAGTCATAACAACATTTTGTATTCAAGGACATCCAGCGTCTGATGTAGGCTGCCTGAAGACTGTATCCAGTTGAGTGTGAAGAATTGATTGGACAATGTGATGAACTTGTGGGTGTGGGGCAGGGCTGTGAACTGTCAACTGGGTGTGGAAAACCCAGAAGCTTTCAGTTTCGGGTTTTCCCAGCTGTGCCAACATGACATCTCTAATAAATTGGAACTTTGAGGAACCTCAGAGCTTTATTTTATTGGGGGTGTTCCTTGGAACCCTGACGCTCAACTTTTCTGAACTTGTGAATTGTGATGGTATCTTCGCGGTTTGTTAATGGATCTCTTTGAGGGGAAAGAAACAGCTCCAAACTATTTCACATCCTTTTTTCAGTCCACCGGTTGTTTTATTCTTATGAGTGGAAATTATTAAATGATCTGATTATAATCCGATTCGCCTGTCCTTTTCTTACCAACGCAAGACACAGAACGAAATTGAATTGCGCAATTACTTTCCCTGAGTAAAGCAGAGCGCAAAATAAGATTTTGCGTTTGGGTTTAGAACGAGGTGTTATTGCTAGAAATATTTTTCAGTGGTACGTTAACCCGGTGCAGAGGAGGGGGAAATGCAGCCTACAAATGCCTGTGATACAATAAATATCTGAGTTTTTATTTCCCTTGAACGGTGCTCAAATTAAACGGCCGAATTAAAAAAACTATGGCTAACATTCCCCAATATTCCTGAGGCATCTAAGAGCTGAGCCATGCCCAAATTAACACCACGCCAATAAAAAGAGCGCACAAATGTGCCTACCGTTCCTGTCCTATTGTTTTTTCTTTTCTTCTTCCCATATATATATATATATATATAGATGCTCCCAGAAGCACGAAGCTGAAGCCTGAAGATGACGAATGAGACTTCGTCGAAACGTCGCCAAGACACTTCCAATTTTACACGGGAGAAAACCCGAACAACCAAAGACCTATATATATAGATGCTTATACCTCCCAATATTTACTCATATATATGTTTATATACTATAAAATCTTTTTATATGATGTTGTGACAAAATAAATAAATAAATAAAAAACGATTTTAACCAGGAGCCGTTTAGCTTCTTCAAGTCCAAGCAATTTCACTGCACTATTGCAAAAAAAATAAGCTTTTTGGAGCAAGAGGCTGCAGTTTTCAAATCCTTGAAAAGAGCATTTTTTATTTCGTTAAAAGATTGGCATTGCTTCAAGTTAGACCCGTCCGACCTTTCTGGGAAGGGAGGCAATGGTTGTGCGTGAGAGGCATGCGCGAACACGCCCACAACTTCATTTATGCGAGCAGGAGGCGCATTCATTCGCCACTTGTGTGAACGGGGCTGCGTGCGCCAGCGCCCACCGCTTGTATGAGTGGGACTGTGTCAGAGGTGGGTTTCAGCAGGTTCTGACCAGTTCTGGAGAACCGGTACCGGAAATTCTGAGTAGTTCGGAGAACTGGTAGTAAAAATTCTGTCTGGCCCCCATCTATTCTCTGCCTCCGAAGTCCCAGCTTTGGGGGGAAATGGGGATTTTACAGTATCTTTCCCCTGCCATGCCCACCAAGCCATGCCACGCCCACCAAGCCATGCCACGCCCACCAAGCCATGCCACGCCCACCAAGCCACGCCCACAGAACCGGTAGTAAAAAAAATTTGAAACCCACCACCGGACTGTGTGTACACACACTCTCATCCGCAGCTGGTATGGCCCAGTTCCAAATGGGCCACAGCTCGGTAGTCTTTAAAGACAAAACCAGAAAGTCCAGCTGCCTCTTGAAAAAAAACACCTTTAGGACAACCATGACCTGGATGGCTGAGAATCTCAACAGACAAACAGCAATAGCCCTTAGACTTATATACCGCTTCACAGTGCTTTTACAGCCCTCTTTAAGAGGTTTACTGAGTCAGCCTCTTGCCCCCCCCCCCAACAATCTGGGTCCTCATTTTACCAACCTCGGAAGGATGGAAGGCTGAGTCAACCTTGAGCTGGTCAAAATTGAGCTGCTGGCAGTTGGCAGAGTTAGCCTGTAATGCTGCATTCTAACCACTGGGAAGGAAAGAAGGGAGGGAGGGAGGGAGGGAGGGAGGGAGGAAGGAAGGAAGGAAGGAAGGAAGGAAGGAAGGAAGGAAGGAAGGAAGGAAGGAAGGAAGGATGGATGGAAGGGTCAACCTTGAGCTGGTCAGAATTGAACTGTAGGCAGTTGGCAGAGTTAGCCTGTAATGCTGCTTTCTAACCACTGGGAAGGAAAGAAGGGAGGGAGGGAGGAAGAGTCAACCTTGAGCTGGTCAAAATTGAGCTGCTGGCAGTCGGCAGAGTTGACCTGCAATACTGGGAAGGGAGGAAGGGAGGGAGGGAGGGAGGGAGGGAGGGAGGGAGGGAGGAAGGAAGGAAGGAAGGAAGGAAGGAAGGAAGGAAGGAAGGAAGGAAGGAAGGAAGGAAGGAAGGAAGGCTGAGTCAACCTTGAGCTGGTCAGGATTGAAATGCTGGCAGTTGGCAGAGTTAGCCTGCAATGCTGCATTCTAACCACTGGGAAGGAAGGAAGGAAGGAAGGAAGGGAAGGAAGGAAGGAAGGAAGGAAGGAAGGCAGGCAGGCAGGCTAAATCAAGCTTGAGCCAATCAGTATTGAACTGCTGGCAGTCAGCAGAGTTAGCCTGCAATGCTGCATTCTAACTGCTGCACCACCATAGTTCAAAGATTTTACTCCATGGTTAGGCATCTTAGCGATCAGGAGAAAATACATTTATCAATTTTACGGGAACCAGGCGATTGCTGGCAGTTAAGAAATCCCAACCTTGGTCATCTGTGCGAAACGCGAGCACACCCTAATTTGCATAATTACCCCGCCCCATCGACGGACCTGCTGACCTCTAAATCGTGCCGGGCAGCCTTGCCTTTTCAGACCGATGACGGGCAACCTGTATTCTTTCTGGAGGCTCCCTTGGAAGGAAACAGGTTAGCAATTCTGCGAGAGAATCCTCGCTTCCATTTGCTGGAAGAGAACCAGCTTCTTTTAAAACAACCTAATTAAAGAGCCACTTGATAGCATCTTCTTAGCAAATGCTCCCTCGGACAGATGAGAACGGCTTGCTTTTAGGCAATCAGCCGACGATGTCACTCTCTTACCGATGAGCAATTAGAAAACTCTCTTTGTCGGGACTCCCGGTGAGAAAAAAAACAACAACGGTTGCTCCAAGAGCTGTCGGTTGAAACAATAGCAGCGTTGTGGCCCGCCAGCTGCGAGCAAAGCTGGCGCAGACTCGGACGATGAGGAGGTTGGGGAGGAACCTGGACCAGTCCTGGAGTCTGGCGAAGGCTCCGATGGATGTTCTGTGTTGGAAGCAGAGATAGAGCCAGGCACTGGCGGGATTCAATTTTTTTAACAACCCGTGTGGTTTATTTGGGGCCGTGGCTTGGTAGTCATGTGATTGGGTGAGCGTGGCTAGCTGGTCATATGACCGGGTGGCCGTGGCTATGTGTATAGGAACTACTCAGAGGGCTGAAAAAAGTCATTTCTGACCGGTCCTCGCACTTTTAACCGGTCTTCGCACTTATGACCATCCTCACATTTATGCCCGTTGTAGCATTCTTAACAACCGTGTCACTCATTTCACAACTGCTTCTCTTCACCATGGTGACAAGATCGGGCGCAAACGTAAAATGTGAGGAGAGTTGTAAGTGTGAAGACGGGTCAAAAGTGTGAGGACCAGTCAAAAATACCTTTTTCAGCCCTCTGAGGGACAACTCAGAGGGCTGAAAAAAGTGATTTCTGACATGTCCTCACACTTTTGACCGGTCCTCATACTTATGACCAGTCATCATTTTTGCCCGTTGCAGGATTCTTAACAACCGTGTCACTCATTTCACAACTGTTTCATGTGACCAGGTGGGCGTGGCCCAGTGATCATGTGACCTCGCTTCTTTGCCCTAATGACCGTTTGCTGCAAATGGTCGTAGGTGTTGCAATGGTCATAAGGGAATAAATAGAAGGAAAGGGGAGTGGCGGTTGTAGGAGACAACCATTCGGATTTCTTTCGGAAGATTTGCTCGTGATTCATGCCTCAGAGACTGAGCGCCAGAATTCAATTTACCGCCTGGCAATTATCCCAAGGAACTATTATTATTATTATTAATTTAATTTATATAATAATAAGGTCTGTTACTGCAGTTAACCCTTGGAAGGATTATTGCCTGGACTTTTTGGTGTGTGAATGCCAGTAATTCACAGTACCAAAATAAAAAGGAGTCTGTTTATTAGTTCTGCTAAGGCTGGGTCAGGACAAGCTGCGTGTTGACGCCGAAAAGCAACAAAAGTTGGGTTGCACGATCACATTTGTCTCTGTCATGTCCCACTTCTCCGCTGACGGCCGGGTCAGGGAAATCCGAATCAGGCGCGCCTCTGCAGCTCTGCCAAAGTCCTAGCAAAGTTCTCAAGGCAGGCAGGAGACCAGAAAGTGACTTCAGCAAGATATATTTAGACTTTGCCTGACTCAGAGAATGCCAGAAAGCAGGTCCTTTATATAGGCCATGGGGTGTGGCTCCATGACTCAGCACTTATCCAGGCCTGCCCCTCCCTTCCTTCTGTTGCCTCGAGGGTCACTCCAGTCTGCAGCTGTTGGCAATTGACCTCCCTCAGGCTCACATGCTGTGGAGGAGGGGGAGGGGTCTAGTTGCTCCGTTTGCCTGGGCATGGAACCAGAGCTGGGGGCTGGAGATACTTCCTCCTCTTCAGCCTGTCTGGGCATGGAGCCAGGGCTGGGGCCAGGAGGCATACTAGGACATTCCTCCGTGTTCGGAAGCAGATAAGAAGGCCCCGGCTGTGGTGAGATCGGACGAGACACAACAGTCTCCCTGGGATAAAGTAAGCCTAAACAGTGTGCTGTGTGGCCCCCATTGATGATTTCTGAATAATCTGTTGCGGTCCGTCAGCAGCCTGCGGAGCTGGCAATGGAGTCGGACAGCGATGAGGCTGAGGAAGAACATGGGCCAGTCCTGGAGGCTGGGGAAGGCCCGGATGAGGGCTCTGCGTCGGAGGCAGAGGTGGGGCCAGGGCCATCTGGGAGTGATGTGCGGACTCCAAAGCCTCCAGACGCTGACAGTAGTGAGGCAGAGGAACAGGAGGAGCCGGTATGACTTCAGTAACAGAGTTGTTAATGTCTGGAATGCACTACCTGACTCTGTAGTCTCATCCCAAAACCCCAAAAACTTTAAGCTAAGACTGTCTACCGTTGACCTCACCCCATTCCTAAGAGGTCTGTAAGGGGCGTTGCATAAGAGCACCAGCGTGCCTACCGTCCCTGTCCTAATGTTCCCTTTAATTGTATTCATTTTATGTATTCAATTCATGCTTATACTTATATATATTATCTAATATGTACTTGACACAATAAATAAATAAAAATAAATAAGCTTCTTGGATGAGAAGCGAAACATCTTCAAAAGAAAAACCAGGAAGTCCAGTTGCCTCTTGAAAAAAAAAATGCAACTTTGGGACTTTCAGGGCCAATGTCCTTTGCACAAAATCCTCCAGCCTGCCTTTGGCCAAATCCATCACTCTTGTCCAACCTGTATGCCCAGGATAGTGGTTAATGCTTAAGACTTAAAATGGATGCTAGCGGTCATCTGGTTTTCGTGAAAATGATGAATGTATTTTCTCCCCGATCCTCAAAATGGAGAGGCACTGGTAAATTTGTTGGGCATGAGAGGGCTGCCTCATTAATCTTTGTCCCCATGTGGATAATGGCGCTCATTAATTCTCGCTCATTGGTAAGGTGCACATGTCTGAGATTATTAGAAGCAACATTGATATGAAGGAGCAAAATGACTTAAAAGCTGCACCATTACATTTATGGCAACATGCTAAAGTGGGATGTGGGCCTTAGAGAGTCTAGCAGGAGGAATTGGGGGAAATGGCTAAGATAGAAGTGTGGAGAATCCTATTTCTTTCATGAATGTCGATATTCTGTCCCCCTTCGCCTCTGTCCGAGTGATGGCTCCATCCGAGTGATGGCTCATTATTTTGCTCTGGCAGCAAAATTTATTTATTTATTTATTTACATTTATATCCCACCCTTCTCTGAAGACTCAGGGCGGCTAACAGTGTGTAAGCGAGCGTCTGCCAAGTGTCTCTGTTATCTCCCTCGACGCCGATGATTCACCCAGGAACAAACTTCAGCTCTTAATTAATCAGTTGATTTGCCTGCTACGAAGAGGCACAGCAGCCCTTGCTGCTTTTATATCCTGTGGGGTGTGGCTCCATGACTCAGCACTTCCTAGGCCTGCCCCACCCCTGCTTCTGTTGTTCCCTCCTCTCCTGCCTACAAAACCTAGGGTCCAACCAGGCCTGATTGCCATCAGCTGGTTCTGAAGGTGTGGCCTGTGGGGGGGAAGAGTCAGGGGACGGAGGCCTCATTATCTCCTCCACCTGGCCTGCCTCTGACTCCTGGAGCTGAGCCAGGGAAGCCGGTGCTCCCGAGGTAAGTCCTGATGGCCCTTCCCCCTCACTTTCCAAGTCATTTTCTGGCAGAAGGCCCGGCTCGGGGGGGCGCAAACACAGCAGTCCATCACTAGCTGGCAGACTGGGGTGGAATAGAAGGGACAGCACAGTAGTGAAATCTGAACGGTTTGCTACTGGTTTGCAGGCCGCGCATGCGTAATCCACGCCAAGTGAGCACATGCACAGTGCACACCAAATGTGCGTGCTGCACATGCATGTACAGTACACACCAAAAAGAGGCTTGGGAAGGTAAGTAGAACAGCGAGGTGGGGGGAAACAGCTGTGGTGCGCGATCTTGGGAACTTCTTTTAAAAAAAAATTAAAGTATTTTTTTACTACCAGTTCGGGTGAATAGGTAGTTAAAAATGCTTTTAAAAAGTAAAAAAAAAAAAAGTTCTAACGATCACAGCTGTGCCGCACGATTGTCGGAAACTTTTTTTAAAACTTTCTTAAAGCATTTTTTACTATCTGTTCGCCCAAACCGGTAATAAAAAAACGCTTAAAAAGTAAAAAAAAAAGCACCACAAAAAACATTCCGATGATCAGCTGATATACGCGCAATCGTCAGAATTTTTTTTTTTTTACTTTTTTTACTACCGGTTCAGGCGAACCGGCCTGAATCAGTAACATTTCACCCCGGGAAGTTTTAGTCAAAGCAAAAGCCACAGGGCATTTTTCGTGAAGGATTTGAACTTGGAACCTCTGAGGATCAAAGCAGGTGCTTTCCCTACCTTGTGAAATCTTTTCCTACAAGTCTGTAGAGATTCTCCATCACCCAGCTCATGGTTGTCCCATAGGTGATGTTTTTCAGGAGGCAACTGGACTTTCTGGTGTTGTTGTTTTTTTTCCTTTGAAGACGTTTCGCTTCTCATCCAAGAAGCTTCTTCAGCTCTGACAGGCTGGTGGGGGAATGGAAGGGTTGATACTCCTTGCAGACAGCTGGTCGTTTGCTTCAAAGAAAAAAACCAGACAGCCCAGTTGCCTCCTGAAAAAGCACCTTTGGGACAACCAAGGATGACTGAGAATCTACAGGCTTTCAGTTATACAATTTGGGATCAAGACCCTTGGAATGATGTGAGAGTAGGAATGGATTTCCAGAGGAAAAAAATTGCAGACCACAGGAACCAGTTGCACCACTCAGGTGACCCTGAGGACACAGATAAACCTCCAAGTGGCCTCAATGATCTTCTAAAAGGATGCAAATGACCAGCCGTCTGCGAGGAGTATCAATCCTTCCCTTCTCCACCATCCAGTCAGAGCTGAGGAAGCTTCTTGGATGAGAAGCGAAACGTCTTCAAAAAAAACAAAGCAAGAAAGTCCAGTTGCCTCCTGAAAAAGCACCTTTGGGACAACCATGGATGACTGAGAATCTACAGGCTTTCACTTATACAATTTGGGATGAAGACAGTGGTGGGATTCAAATAATGTAACAACCGGTTCTCTGCCCTAATGACCAGCTAGGTAGGCGTGGCTCAGTGGTCATGTGACCACGTGGATGTGGCCAACTCAACATCACTCAAGTCGATGGGTGCTTCGCCTTAGCTCTTACAATGTAATAAGGGAGAAACTGCTTCAGAGAAGCAGTTTCTGTAAGCAGGGAAATAAAGATCAGGCTAGAAATAACACCAGAATGTTCCTTCCTGCCTTCCTTACAGGATTAGCCCTGGAAAGTGGAAAAAAACAAAATAAGATTTCTTCCAACAACCAATTCTCCAAACTGCTTAGAAAATTAACAACCGGTTCTGTCGAATAGGTGCGAACTGGCTGAATCCCACCGCTGGATGAAGACCTTGGAATGCTATCAGAGTAGGAATGAATCTCCAGAGAAAGAAATTACAGACTTCAGGAACCAGGAGCGCCACTCAGGTGACCTTGAGGACACAGACAAACCTCCAAGCGGTCTCAACGACTCTCTAAAAAGGATGCAAATGACCAGCTGTCTGAAAGGAATGTTAATCCTTACGTTCTCCACTATCCTGTCAGAGCTGAAGAAGCTTCTTGGATGAGAAGCGAAACGTCTTCAAAAACAAAACAAGAAAGTCCAGTTGCCTCCTGAAGAAGCGCCTTTGGGACAAACTTCCTACAAGGATCAAATTGTCCAGCCACTGAAAAAGCAACCTCAGATTTTTTTTAATTTGCATTTATATCCCGCCCTTCTCCGAAGACTCAGGGAGGCTTACACTATGTCAAGCAATAGTCTTCATCCATTTGTATATTATATACAAAGTCAACTTATTGCCCCCAACAATCTGGGTCCTCATTTTACCTACCTTCACGTAGTCCAGTGAAATAATGAGTGTATTCAGTTTACCATCCAGCCATTATGAAGATATTACACCATCATTAAACGAAATCTGTTATTCCACACTTAAAAACAACGGATCAATATTCCTTAATGTTCGTGGAAGACTGGGACCAAAATAAGATTATACAGTAAATGAAGCACGAGGAAATTAATGATCCATTTAGTCTGAAGTATTTTAAAAATATCTCCCCAAAAAGCCGATTATTTCCTTGAAGGAAAGCAGAAAAATGTACCAAATAAGAGGCCTGAATTCTATTTCATAAAGGTAAAGGTAAAGGTTCCCCTCGCACATATGTGCTAGTCGTTCCTGACTCTAGGGGGCGGTGCTCATCTCCGTTTCAAAGCCAAAAAGCCAGCGCTGTCCGAAGACGTCTCCGTGATCATGTGGCCGGCATGACTCAACGCCAAAGGCGCACGGAACGCTGTTCCCTTCCCACCAAAGGTGGTCCCTATTTTTTCTACTTGCATTTTTTAAGTGCTTTCGAACTGCTAGGTTGGCAGAAGCTGGGACAAGTCACGGGAGCTCACCCCGTTATGCGGCGCTAGGGACTGGGAGCGCTGCACTGCCGACCTTTCGATCGACAAGCTCAGTGTCTTAGCCACTGAGCCATTGCATCCCTACTACGTATACTATATATGGTAGCATTAAAAAAAAAACAATATTGAAACCATGCAGTGCTCTGAAATGCATACCTTTGAGATTCTTATTGTCGTTTTTATAATCCCCATTCCCTCCCCACTCCTGGGAGGAAGGATACTGCAAAATCTAGAAATTTAATAAAATAAATAAATAAATAAAATAAATAAAAATCTCCATTCCTACCCGACTCTCGGGGAAGAATATTGCAAAATCCCCATTCCCACCCCACTCCTGGGGAAGGATTCTGCAAAATCTCCATTCCCACCCCACTCTGGGGCCAGCCAGAGGTGGTATTTGCTGGTTCTCCGAACTACTCAAAATTTCTGCTACCGGTTCTCCAGAACCTGCTGGATTTCACTCCTGCGTTATGGTAAGTGAGGCGTTCTTTCACCTGTTACATTTCCTGCAAAACAAGATACTGTGGGAACAGTTACCGTTTCCCTATTCCCCGTGAAATAATTAATCATGTTTTGGATTCAGATAACAACTTTAGCAAAGATCTTACCCAGTAAGTGCTTCCTGGAATAATCAGAATGCAAAAACGAAATTGGCCCAACAACTGCTGGGAAAAATGAAAAAAAAAACCAAAACATTTATCCGATAATAGACCACAGGATCTCTTTTTCAGCAGCTCGATGTAGAAGCTAAATTATATTTCAGGCGAGATAATGCGGCTCGTTTCCATTACTCATCCTCTAAACTTGAAGTGTGTTTAGAAAAAACACGAGGTCTTTTGTCCTCACCGTTAAAAGAGATGATTGCAGTTCTTTGGTAATTATCCAAGTAATGATTGGATGGGTTCTTAGGCGCTGCCTGCACTTGGTTGCTTTCTTGCAGATGTTTCATGACCAAGCTAGGCAACATCATCAGGGGCAAGAGAGAGTGAGGTGTCCTGGCTCTTTATATATAAAAGCTAGCCCTGTCAAACCTATCAGGAGCTTGCCCAACCATCCATGATGGTATGCTGGCTTCTTCCTACACGTTATTATCAGTGTCAGGGTTCCAAATAATACACCCATAGGTATCAGGTTGACTCAGCCTTCCATCCTTCCCATCGAGGTGGGTAAAATGAGGACCCAGATTGTTGGGGGCAAGAGGCTGACTCTGTAAACCGCTTAGAGAGGGCTGTTGTGACTCCAGCCCCCGAACCTGGCCCCATGCCCGACAGTGACTCCGAGAGTGAGGGGGAAGGGCCAGTAAGGCTTACCTCGGGAACACCGATTCCTTTGGCCAGGCTCCAGGAGCCAGAACCAGACCAGTCGGAGGACGTAATGAAGCCGTCATCCCCTGATTCCTCCCTTCCTCAGGCTACGCCTTCAGACCCAGCTGATAATAATAATAATCAAGCTTGGATTGACCCGCACTTCAGAAGATTAGAGAGGCGGCATCATCAAAGGGAAGGGTGGGGCAGGAGCCCCATCCCACAGGATATATAAGGAGCTTTGGGACTGCTCTCACTCCACGGGAAGCAAAAGTTTAGCTGAACCATTTCAAAAAGAGCTGAAAGTCTTGCTACGTGAGTCATTTGTTTGAACTTTAGCAGGCAGCTGCGATTTCTCTGCCAGGACTGATAAGAGCCTTGAATCCACTGGCTGAAGGTCAGCTCATTAATCCGAAGTGGGGAAGGAGACAGAACAAGGGCTGTAAAAGCATCGTGAAGTGGGATATAAGTCTAAGTGCTATTGCTATTGCTAGTGGCTTCTGTAGACCAATGTTTCTACAACCTGGGTACCTTGAAGATGTATGGATTTCAACTCCCAGAAATCGGACAGCTGAAGTCCACACATCTTCAAGGTTGAGAAATATATAGACTGTTTTGTTTTAGTCACAATGGTTAGATTTTGATGACCTCACAGGGGTTAAGAAGCTAAGCATGGCCTAGTGGATGGGATTTCACTGGGAATATATAGGAAGTCTTGTAAAAATAATAGAAATCACTGCCACACTATTGATAAGAAAAGTCCATGGATCCCGTGAAGCACCAGCAAATTAGCTGAATGTCAGAAATGCCACCTCACACTCATGCTCCTGATGTCGCTCGGTGCCAGGTTGCCATGGTCCCTGAGGGGAGTCTATGACAATATGCTGAGGCCAACTCATAACAGCCAACTCGCCACAGCTAATTCACTATGGCCAACTCACCATGGCCAACTTGCCACAGTTAATTAACCATGGCCAACGTGCCAAAGCTAATTCACCATGGCCAAATCACAGCCAAGTCACCAAGGCCAACTTACCATGGCCAACTTGCCACAGTTAATTAACCATGACCAACTTGCCACAGTTAATTAACCATGACCAACTTGCCACAATTAATTAACCATGACCAACTTGCCACAGTTAATTAACCATGGCCAACTTGCTACAGCTAATTCACCATGGCCAACTCACCACGGCCAACTCACCATGGCCAATTTGCCACAGTTAATTCACCATGGCCAACTCACTGCAGCCAATTCACCATGGCCAATTCACCACAGCCAACTCACTATGGCCAAGTCACAAAAGCCAACTTGCTTGGGCCAACTCGCTGTGGGACAACTTGCTGCAGGACAAGAGTTACACCAACCTCAAAGAAACAATGGAATAAAATCATTAAAGAAAGGACGCAAAGGGAGGGGCAGGATGAAATGTAAATGACCAAAATAAAAATATTTTAAAATTTATTTTAAATAATTAAATTGAATCGTTAAATTGTCCCATGGCGTGTTGTCCATGCTCTGTTGGCTATGGTGAGTTGGCCATTCCTAGTTGGCCGTGGCAAGTTGGCTGCAGGAAGCTGGCAGTGGTGAGTTGTCCCATTTCACCCGGGGGGACGGGGAAGGTTGAAGCGGGGAGAAAGTGAAAGTAATGGAAGTAAAAGTGCCTCTCGAAGATGGCAAGGAGTTGGCCAAAAAACTCACTTGGAGCCTCTGGGCCAACTTGTCTCGCTCAACCTGTTGCTCATTGACCCAACTGAGGCTGCTCCCTTAGGCTAGCACCCTCTGAGCCCTGACCCTCACCAACACTTAACTTCACACTTAACAACTTCACACTTAAGACTTAACTTCACACTTCCCTCAGCCAACCCAAACTTACCCTCCTCTCAGAAGTGGTACTCAGCAGGGTTCGGACCGGTTCGCCCGAACTGGTTGCAGAAATCACAGATGGGCCTGCCCACCTTCCCCGGCTCTATGCCATCCCACTTACGCATGTTTTTCAGGCCAGGCACATGCGCGGAAGGTAGGCATGCAAGCAAAGCCCATGCGCGGAAGGCCGGGCACTTGTATGGACCTTTGCAAACTGGTAGAGAAGGTGAGTGAATACCACCCCTCCCTCCTCAGTGAAATTCAGCTGGCATACTGGCAAAGACAAAAATCAATCAACAGGCCTCTCCAGATGTTATTAAGGCTACTAATCTACAACCCTCAGCAGCCCTCATGACGGGCCTGTTTATAGCTAACAACATCTGCTCTCCCTCCCCACAATGTTTGCACGGTGACAGGATTTGATGGCAGGCTCGAAGTCTCCTCGGTTAATGAGTTGATATTTGTAGAATGTGTTCTTTGACAGCCTCAAGATGGAAAATCTCTGTGACAAACAGGCGAACTCTTTAATAATTCTCCAAAGAGCCAGCCTCGTTCCGTCTTTTCCCGACAAGGTAGCCTCTTTGAATGTGACATTCAACCTTTTATCAGGAAAGTCGGGTCGCCTGTCTCCATGTAATTTGCAGAGATGCCCCTCACCCGAGTAAGGGCTGCAACGGTTGGAATGCCAGGTGACAGTTTTAATAATAGGAATATTCTTCTTCTGCAGATTTTTGCATGCAGACAGCAAAGGACATACGGAGTCATTAGAAATCCCTGGATAATTTCCAGGGATGTGAGTAAATTGCCTTTCTTGGCTATTGTTAAATACTCCTCAATTTACATACCGTATTATTATTTTTTTGGATGATAAGACTCACCGGCGTATAAGGGACACCAAGATTTTGAAGAGGAAAAATAGAAAAAAATAGTTTTTGCCCTCCCCGGCCCCCAGGAGCACTCTGCAGGCCTCCCAAACCTTCTGTGCATTCTATTTTTGGTGAAAATGGGACGTTCAGGGCAGAGTTTCGGGAGGCCAAAAATGGCTGTATTTGGTGTATAACTCGGTGACTGTATGACTGTAACCTTGTTGCTGGTATCCTTACGATTTATATTGATATCCTGATTTATATTGATATCCTGCTTATTTGTACCCTATGACTATCATTAAGTGTTGTACCTTAGAATTCTTGATGAACGTGTCTTTTCTTTTATGTACACTGAGAGCGTATGCGCCAAAGACAAATTCCTTGTGTGTCCAATCACACTTGGCCAATAAAAAAATTCTATTCTATTCTATTCTATAAAACGCACGAACATTTCCGCCCTCTTTTGTGGGGGGGAGTGAGTCTTATACTCCGAAAAGTACGGTACATACTAACTGCTTTGATTGAAGGAAAAAACGCAGTTACTTTTATTTCTACTGGAAACCGCTTCTGGACTTTGTGCTTGAGGTGGAAAAAAACCGAAATGTTGATTTTGGATTTTACTGATTAGATAGGTTTGTTGTTATAGAAATAGCTAGTCTGTACTATTATGTAAAAGTAAAAAGTTGTGGTTTGATGTTTTTTTCTTATCCTACTGCAGCAAAGGGAGTCAGGAGTCAATGCCGTTTCTTTCTTTTTCCCCTCCTGGCGTACCCCTGTGATTTGTAATGTTTCATAATGTTGAGAGCCACAAACCATTGGTGAAGAAGATTTCAGGGGAGAGAGGGAGGGAGGGAGAGGTACAGGGAGAGAGAATGAGAGAAACAGAGAGCGACAGAGGGAGAAAAGAAAGAGAGAGTATGAAAGAAAGAGAGAGAGAATGAGAGAGAAAAGAGAGAGACAGACAGAAATAGAAAGAATGAGAGAGAGAAAAAGAGAGTCAAATAGAGACAGACAGAGAGAGACAGAGAGAGAGAAACAGAAAGAGACAGAGAGACAAAGAGAGAAAGAGAGAGAAAAGAAAGAGAGAGTGTGAAAGAAAGAGAGAGAGAATGAGAGAGAAAAGAGAGAGACAGAGACACAGAGAGAGACAGAGAGAGAAAGAGTCAGAGAGAGAGACACAGAGAGAGACAGCGAGACAGTGAGAGAGAGGGAGGAAGGGAGAGAGAGAGAGAGAGAGAGGGAGGGAGGGAGAGAGGGAGGGAGCGCAGGAGATAGAAACGGGCAACTGATCAAGATTTATTCATAAAGGAAGGGGGAGAATTTAAGATGAAGTCAAGAGAACGATGCCCGCAGAGGAATTTCCTTCCCGATGGTTTTCATATGCACAATTAAAAGAAAGATTTAATACGGATAAAAGGATAATGAGGCTTGACCAATGTAAGATAGAATTTGGTAATGAATTATCTACAAATGATGAACATGTAAGGGCCACAAAAGAGACAATTTGCCTTTCGTTTCGTACTCTTTCACCTCCTGTGCTTAGGATCTTGAGTCATCCATGTCTATAGATCCAGACAAGGTAAGCAGAACCATGTTTAGTAAGACAAGCCTTGATATATTCCAATGTGATACTCTACAGGACTTTACAGGTCATAATCAGATTGTTGGGATTAAACGAGTGCATTGGCTGCCAAAATAAATATAATTTATGTCATGACTTTTCCTGCCAACAGTGTGACCAGAGTTGGTATTCAGCCGGTTCGGATCGGTTCGGGCAAACCGGTCGTGGCAACCTGCAGATGGTGGGTTCGCCCACCTGCCCCAGAGCTATGCTGTCCTATTTAGCCACATTTTCTAAGCCACATACAAGCGTGCAAGCCGTGCGCACGAGCAAAGAGCATCTGTGGAAGGCCTGGTATATGTGCGGAAGGCGCATGTGCACATTTTCGGTGCATGCTGAACCAGTGGTAAAATTACAGGAAACCCACCTCTGGTTCTACTCCATACTTTTGTCGGGGAAAAAACTTTTTTTTAAAAAAAAAATCTACGTTGGACACAGGCAGAGACAAGAGTTGCATCCCTTTGATTGTCTCCCTCGTGCAATAACATGACATTGTGTCCCAACCTCTTGTTTTCCCTGATACTATTTTCTTTCAAAATCCCCTTTTCCCTGTTTTCTTGTCCTTGTTGTCAGCCCCGACGCGATGATGCTCGGGGCTGCCATTCAGGCACGGTCAGGAGATTCACGTACAGGTCCAACATCACTCAGAGGTTCTGTTGTGATCCGCCAGCAGCCTGCGGAGCTGGCAGCGGACAGTGATGAGGCTGAGGAAGAGCATGGCCCAGTCCTGAAGGTTGGGGAAGGCCCAGATGAGGGCTCTGCGTCGGAGGCAGAGGTGGGGCCAGGGCCATCGGGGAGTGAGGTGCGGACTCCAGAGCCTCCAGAGGCTGATAGTAGTGAGGCAGAGGAACAAGAGGAGCCTGTTCATAATGCATGCATGAGAAGAGCTGCCAGAAGGTAAGAGCAGCTCAAGCAAAGAGGACAACTCGGGAGTAGGTCCAAGAAAGTAGGTCCAAGAAAGGATTGGCCACTCCTTAAGGCTTAAAAGACCAGCAACGGCTCTTGGGCTCTTTGTCAGAAAACAACGTTGATAGCCTTGCTCCTTGTCTTGCTGCATTTATTTCTTGTTGGCGTCTTCTTGAACTTTTGCCAAGAAAAGCCTTTGTCAGTTTGCCTAATTAGACCAAGGTTGGTGGTAAGACTGAAGAATTGTGTTATGAAGAATTTGCCTTGATTTAGTTTGGACGACGCTGAGAATGAGTTAATTCTCAGCTGTTCTAATAAAGTCTGTTTGTTTTCGAACTGGTTGCATCCAAAACTACCTACTTGGGCCTGGGTCACAACGGGTTCATCAGGGCTGGGCCAGCACTGGTGCCGCCATCGCCATGCCAGACACGACATAAAGCCCTCGTTGCTACTGTCTTTGCTGCACAGCTGAGAGGTGGGACCATGAGACAGCAGACACAGCCAAACCTCAGTCCCAGCTTGTTTCAGGAGCCTAACAGCCAGCCTGGATTATGGGGCAGGGTGTCGGCTGAGATGCAAGCCAAACACATCATGGGGACATGGCTAGGGTGGAGCGTGGGAGACTATAAAAAGGTGGTGGGGAGCACTGCGCGATAGCGCTGACTATATTCTCATTGATTGATTGTTGGAACGTGCCGGAGCGCCAGAGAACAATTGCTACACCCAGAAACCTGGTCTGTCTTCTTTCCAAGCACCAGTCCGGACATTTCTGACAGCTCTTTTTGGG